>NC_133618.1:252030568-252090568 GCF_048593235.1 Sminthopsis crassicaudata
ACTAATATCTGTCTGCCCAGGTTGCATGTACCTTCGGATTCTAATGTTTATTGTGCAACAAGAAAGTGATATTCGCACACATGTATTGTACCTAGACTATATTGTAACACATGTAAAATGTATGGTATTGCCTGTCGTCGGGGGGAGGGAATAGAGGGAGGGGGGGTAATTTGGAAAAATGAATACAAGGGATAATATTATAAAATATATATATATATATATAATAAAAAAAAAATAAATAAATAAAAATTAAAAAATAAATAAATAAATAAAAATAAATAAAAAAAATAAAATAAGGTAAAAGGGGCAGCTAGGGGGCGCAGTGGATAGAGCACCAGCTTTGAATTCAGAAGGACCCGAGTTCAAATCTGGTCTCAGACACTTAACACTTCCTAGCTGTGTGATCCTGGGCAAGTCACTTAACACCAGACTTAAAAAAATAAAAAATAAAAATAAAATAATAAAATAAAATAAGGTAAAAAAAAAAGAAAATCTCTTCTGCTTTCATGAGTTCAATATGATCACTACATATATTATTCCCAAATCTACAATTTAACTCTAATCTTTCATTTTAACTCCACGCCCACAATGCCAACTATTTGCTAGTCGTTTTTCAGCCGAATACAAAATAAAACTTGAATTTTTTGAATGTTAGGACTATTTCGTTATTGTCTTCATATTTCTGGAGTCTAACACAATGAACAATAGGCTCTTCAAGGAAATTTTTTTAGTATTTGATTGAATCTCAAACTCAATATGTCCAAAATAGAAGTCATCATCTTCTAAACTTCCCTATGAAATATCCCAGGTACTTCCAACTTTTTAAAATCTATTTTTCTTTCTGCTCAAATAACACACACACACACACACACACACACACACACACACACACACACACATCCCTGCTGTCTCTCTCCCACTCTGGATCGGCTCCTGAAAAAAAATAACCCATTTTGCTATCAATTATATGACATCATATTGTGATGGAGAAAAAAGGACAATTTACTAAAAACTCAGGATAAAATTAGAAAACACATTAACAGTAATCAGACCCTATGCTTGGCATTAATTTTAGTGCATCAGCTCCCAACATCTAACCAAAGTGGTATGAAAATGGAAAGGGGAGAAAAGAGTAGAAATTTCATAACCTTCCAAACTTTCCTTCCATTTTGTGCTGAATTGTTGACAAGGCATAACCCAGTGAGCTTTCTAGAGTTATCTCTCCTTCTTTTCATTATCCTAGATATTTGAAGCTCTAGGGAGAATTGGAAAAGGTCATTGTTATTGCAAATGCCCAAGACTTGAACCTTTGATGATGCTGGTCAGTTCCAGTCAGCTTCAGAAGAATGTCACTCATTCACTGACTCTTATGCTCAGCCGGTTATGGGAAATAGCCTGTCAGTGCTTCAGACTATAATATGGAAGACTTCCTTAAAGGATAAAATTAGAACTACAGAATTACATACTGTTTCCTTTCCAGTAAGACTTTCTGGACCTTAGATGCCAAACTCTTGCTGAGATCTTCTTTCTGACTCCTTTTTTGTCCCTATTGCCCATTTCCTCTTGTCCTTAGTATTAACCTATCCATCCTCAATAAATATTTGCTAAACAAAAGAATTAAGAATTGGTCTCATGAAGTATTTTTTTCATTTAGCATAGTTTTATTTATGTTTGTTATTCATTTGAAATTAAAAAACATCTGTTTCTCTCTAACCTGTAATTTTGACTTCCCTAGACTTTCTCTATAATTTATTCATGGAGATACCTCCATTTCTCCTTACCGCTTCTATTTTATGTAATGTCTTCCCTTATTAGAAGGAAGCTCCTTGAGGGCAGAGACTATCTTTCTGCTTATATTTACATCCCCAGCATTCAGCACTGTTATTTAATAAATGTTTATTGATGACTTGAAATCAAATTTCAGTCTCTTCTTTGGGTTAAACCAGATGCTTAAAGATATAAAGATTATTTAACCAAATTTATCAAAATAAAATCTTCCTCTTTTGGTCACAAAGTAGATGAGAATTCTTTAAGGTCACTCTGATCTAGAATTTCCATGAGTCACATAAATAACACTAAATAGGCTTTAGGAGATTCAAAGATTGTTGTGCAATCATCCTGAGCATTATCAGTTTTCCCCTTCATAGAATGGATATACTACTTAACATATCAAACATACAGAGTTTTAAAACTGATTAGTATAATTCTTTAAGTATTCCTTGTACCAAGAAAATTCCTTTGCATACAATAGGAGCTTAATAAATGTTGTTGGATTGAATTTGGAGGAAGGAAAAGGCTGAAAGTATACTGAGGATGGGGATAATGAGAATAAAGCTATTTGTAAATTGCTAGAATATTCATGAGAAACAAAAGTTATGTAAATACTGAGTGAAGTCGAATCTTCACCAGTTGGATTATTAGGAACCTTTCTTTTAAAATCATTTATGTTTGTATCCTTTGCTCTCATATAAAAATAAACTTCACAGAGGTAGAGACCCTGTCTCATATAAGTTTTGGCTCTTCTTTATTGCCAAGTACAATACACAGCACATAGTAGGTACTTTAAAATGTTTCTTGAATGAACATAATTAATTTTACATTTTCTTTCTATATTCTTTGTGATGTTCTAAAATAAATGTTCAGCGTCTCTGACCCCCCCTATCATTCTTGCAGTACACTGTCATAGAGAAGCGTTTATTCAGCTAAGAGAGCTTGATTGGCATTTTTTTATGCATCTCCTCCCCTTTGAGGTTCTTCACTAATGATGATTCTCATTTGAAAGGGCAGATACAGATGGAGCAGAGCAAGGATTAGGATGAGCCTGTCTGTGGTTAATTCAGTCTCATTTCTTCCCACAGCAACTTTCATGGCTATATCTTGGGATGCCTTTCATTATCTTCCTCCATTATCTTTGGAAAATGAATTTCATTACAAGCAATGACACAAAGACAAGTTATTGCCTGCAGGCTATTGGAAAATACTGCTGCCTAGGTAGGCTCTCCAATTTTCATTCCTACCTTTTATATTTTCTACTATTTAATATGAACCAGCCAATGTCGTCGTCCTCAGCGCCATTGCTACTCCAGTAGCAATTCTTGGTAGTATTATTCTTGGTGGAAAATTCCTAAGTGCCTAAAGCTACAACATAAAGTCTTCAAAGCTGTTTATTCCCTATCCACATTTAAAGGCTCCTTAACCTCTCTCAACTAGAATGAGGGCTGAAATCCATCTCTGTTCTACGCCTCATATGACTCCTCAAGCAAAATACCTCTACATCCCAGAGCTGTTGTCAGAACTTTCATGGTTAAAGAGCATGTTTAGGATCATTTATAGTGAATCATTTGGATACTCATAGACCTAAAGACAGACGGCTGAGTAGGAAGGAAGGAAGGAAGGAAGGAAGGAAGGAAGGAAGGAAGGAAGGAAGGAAGGAAGGAAGGAGAAAAAACTATAATTAAGCAATCAGATCAGAGCTCAAGGTAATATACTTCTAAGAATACCAGATTTGGAGTCAGAGGACCTGTAAAACTTTGGGCTTATCACCTAACCTCTCTCAGTTTACTTTTCTCCTCTTTATAATGAGGAAGTGTCATCTCTAGTCTGTTAATGTCTCTATCTTGAGAAACCTGGATTACTCCTATTATCCTCTGCTCTGACTTGGATTGTCATTCAGTCGTTTCAATCATCTCCTACTCTTTGTAAGCCTCATTTGGTTTTTTTTTGGCAGAGACATGGGAGTAATTTACCATTTCCTTCTCATTTTGCAAAAGAGAGATAAGTGACTTGCCCAGGATCACACATCTAGTAAATGTCTGAGCCCAAATTTGAACTCAGGAAAATAAGTTTTGACTTCAAGCCTGACACTCATTGCCCCAACTAGTTGTCCTCTGACTTTGAGATGTGCTGCTAAACAGAACTGAAAACAATCAAGTAACCAATCAAGTCAACTGGGTCTATTCCAAATTTATGTTATCTAATCTCAACCAGGTCTCATGAAAACAAGACATTTTTATTTCTCCTTAACTGAGTTTCTACTACTTATCTAGGTTATTCTAAAGTATCTCTTCTGTTCCTTCCTTCCTCTCTGTGGATATAGGCTCATACTTAATTGACAAAATAGAGAATAAATAACATTTATTATTTTAACACTTTCTATTTTTTTGCTCTGTGCTACTACTTCACACAAAGGTTTAAGAATTGTACTAAGAACTAAGAAACAGATTCTGGAAGCCAAGATGGCAGAGTAAAGGAAGGAACTTGCCCAAAATCTCCTGCAAATGACTCCAAATTCCTTCAAATACTGACTAAACAAATTTTAGAACATCAAAGCATCCAAAAAGATGGAGTAGAACATTTTCCAGCTGAAGACAACTTAGAAGCTCAGAAGAAAAGATCTGTGATTCCAGAGTAGGAGCCCAGTGTGCAAGGGACACCAGCACAACTCCAGCCTGCACACTGGATCTTACAGCTACTGTGGAGCAGGGACACTTCTAACAGCTCCAGGCAGGAAAAAAGTGCTGGTGGTCAGATTCCTAGAGGAATCTCTGAAAAGAGCTGCACAAAAGCTCTAGAGCTTGGGACAGAGCACTCCCCACCCTGGAAACAGACCCCTACTTTTATAGAGTTAAAAGCAGAATAATAGGTTAGGAAAATGAGCAGACCAAAAAAAATTATATATACATACATACATATATATATATATATACATATATAGTATTTGACCCTTGAAAGTTATTATGGAACAAAGGAGATCAAAACACAGTCAGAAGATTATAACAAAATCAAAGCTCCTATATCCAAAACCTCCAGAAAAAATAAAAATTGGGCTCAGGCCATGTAAGTGTTCAGAAGGGACTTTGAAAATCAAGTGAGAGAGAGAGAGAGAGAGAGAGAGAGAGAGAGAGAGAGAGAGAGAGAGAGAGAGAGAGAGAGAGAAGGAAAAATTAGAGAAAGAATTCAGAGAAGTGCAAAAGGAAATACAAAAAAACTAATGAGGAGAAAAAGGTCTTAAAAAGGCAAAATTGGCCAATTGGGAAAGTAAACACAAAAATTCACTGAAGAAAAAATTCCTTAAAAAATATAATTGAGCAAATGGAAGCTAATGGCTTTATGAGAAATCAAGATACAATAAAGCAAAACCCCAAAAATGAAAAAAATAGAAAAAATGTGAAATATCTCATTAGAAAAACAACTGATTTGGAAAATAAATCCAGAAAATATAATTTTAAAATTATCGATCAATCTGAAAATCATAATTTAAAAAAAGAGCCTTTCAAAAAATTATCGAAGAAAACTGACCTGATATTCTAGAACCAAAGGGTAAAATAAAAATTGAAAGAATTCATCAATCACCTCCTGAAAGAGATCACAAAAGGAAAACTCCTAGGAATATTAGAGCCAAATTCTGGAACTCCCAGATAAAAGAGAAAATATTGTGAGTATTCAAAAAGAAACGTACAGTGGAGCCACAGTCAGGATAACACAAGATTTAGCAACTTCTACATTATAGAACTAGAGGGCTTGGAATATGATATCCCAGAGAGCAATAGAGCTAGGACTGCAAACAAGAATCACCTACCCAGCAAAACTGAGTACAATTCTTCAGAGGAAAAAGTAGTCATTCGGTGAAACAGAGAATTTCCAAGCATTCATGATGAAAAGGTCAGAGCTTAATGGAAAATTTGATTTCTAAAAACAGGACTCTGGAGGAGCATAAGGAGGTAATCAAGTGATATCATAAGGGACTTAATAAGGTTTATCTGTTTACCTTCCTACATGGGATGTTGATACCTGTAACTCAGAACATTTTCATTATTATGGCAGTTAGGAGTAAGACAGAGGGAAGGGGTGTGAATAGAATATGAAGGGATAATATCTGTTTTTTTTTTTAATGATGCAATTAAGAATGAGAGAGAAATGTATGGGGAGAAAGGGAAATGGAGTAGTGAAATGGTGCAAATTATCTGCCATTAAAAAAAAGTAAGAAAAAGCTTTTACAGTGGAGGGGAAGTGAGGAAGGGGAGGGAGGAATGAATAAAGATTACTCTCATCAGAATTGATCCAAATAGGAAATAACATACATACTTAATAGGGGTATAGAAATCTATCCTTACCCAGCAGAAAAATAGGAGGAGAATGGGAGGAAGGGTGATAAAAGAAAGGGCATATTGGGGGAGGGATAGTCAGTAGCAAAACATTTTTTGTGGAGGAACAAGGTGAAAGGAGAGAAAGAACAAGTGAAATACAATTAGCAATAGTAATTGTAAAAAAAAAAATTTTCAAAGCAACATTCTCTGTTAAAGTCTCATTTCTCAAACATAGAGGGAACTAAGTCAAATTTATTTTTAAAAAATAAGAGCCATGCTCCAATTGATAAATGATCAAAAGAAATTATCTCTATCCAAAGGGCTAAAAATTCATGAATATTCTTTGACCTAACAACACCACTCACTACTAGGTATGAATACCAAAAGAGATTCAGGAGAGAAAAAAGGAAAATGACCTATATGTACAAAAAATATTCATAGCAGCTCTCTTTTCAGGATAAAAAAAAAATGGAAATTGAGCAGCTGTCCATCAGTTGAAGAATGGCTCAATAAATTGTGTTGTGCATTTGTGATGCAATGTTATCTTTCTCTGGGAAATGATGAGCAGGATGCTTGCAGGGGAAAAAAAAATCTGGAAAGTCCTCCACAAAACAAAGTGAAACATACTGTATCCAAAGTAATAGCAATGTTCTGGGATGACCAGCTGTAAATGACTTTGCTATATTCAGTAGTACAATCATCCATGACTACTCTGAAGATCTTATGACGAAAATCTTATCCATGCACAGAAGAAGGAACTGATTGTGTCTGAATAAAGAATGGAGCATTCTCTCTCTCTGTTATCTCCTCTCTTTCTTTTTAATTTAATTTTCCTCTAGGGTTTTTATTTTTTTTAGAGTGGGAAATCTATGTTTTTCCTTCCCAACTTGACTTTTAAGGAAATGTTTTGTATAACTTTACATGTGGTTTCTTAATTGTAGGTGGAGATAAGGGAGAGAACCTAGAACTCAAAAATCTTAAAAACAAACATAGAAAAAAAATTGTTTTAAATGTAACTGGGGAAAAGTATTAAATAAATAAAATACATTTTAAGAAAAATAAAAAAGAACTAAAAAACAAATTCAAACAAACAAATCAGTTTCTACCTCCAAGAAGTTTACATTCTAATAAAGGAAAAAAACAGAGACTTTTTAGGGAGAAGTATTTTAGGGAAAAGCAAAGGGAAATGGGGATGGAAGATTATTCTTGTGGTAGCATGAAATGAGCTTGGAATGTATCTAAGGGAGACCCTGAAACATAAGCTAGGAATGGGGTAAGACCAAAATCGTCTAAATATGATGAATTCACCAATCAAAAGCTAAGGGTACCAGGGTAAGAACTTGGATAGATCACAATTGGAGACTGGTAAATTGGTCTTCTAATTCTAAATCCAATGCTCTTACAAGTACACTATTGTTACTCTTCATCACCACCCTCAACATTTTTTATGAATCTACTATATTTAAGATCCTATGCTAGAAGCCATAAAAGCTACAGACTAATTTCAACAACCTTATTAATATTTTTACTCTATGATGAGACTCTATGGGAAGGTAGAATGTGTATTAAGGAAGTTCTATAATTTAATCAAACTGAGCTTATATTTGGACTTTAGATTTTATTTTTCTATAAAAATTATAAACATAATCCTTGCCACTTCATAGAGGATTGGTCTCAGTCCTGGAGATTGAATTTGTTATTCAGACTATGATAGACCATTATGCGAGGCGTTGTCCCCTTTGTGATGGTCTTCAAGCAAAGACTTGGGACTTTCCCTTTTCCCTTCCAGTTTTGAAAGCTACATCAGAGCTCCGGAGAACTAAAGGGTAGAAGGAATTTATGGCCAGGAGCCATTAATTGTCATTTACAGGCAGAGACTCACATATCTATTTAACGACATGCCTCCAGAAGAAAAGAACCATTCAGTGGTCCTCAAACTTTTTAAATAGGGGCCCAGTTCACTGTCCCTCAGACTGTGGAGGGCGGGACTATAGTAAAAACAAAAGCTCACACTCTGTCTCTGCCCCCCAGCCCATTTGCCATAACCTGGCGGGCTGCATAAATGTCCTCAGTGGGCCGCATCTGGCCCATGGGTCATAGTTTGAGAACCCCTGCATAGTGAGATTTCCTGAATCTAAACCTCTTAAAGGGAGGTGGGAAAATTTCAGGACAGCTCCAGCCTTGGCCTGACTTCACCAAGAATTCCAAATTGGAGGGTTCTGAGTACTAACCTTCTAGAGAGAGAAGGGGGATTCCAATTTGTGGAAGGAGCACGCCTATGGCCCCTGAAGCTGGAGGAGCCATAGAGGGCTCCAGGCAAGAGGGAAGCCTGAGTTTTCTCAAGCTTTTTGCCTGCCTTCTCTGATATAATTAGTATTCAGTCTGCATGTCACTTTTTTTTCAAATGGGAACTATTTCCTCTGCCCAATCTCCCAACACAGTGATTGGCACTTAGCTGCCTGATAAATTCTTGTTGAATTACTGACCCTAAGCTTTCACAGGTGATATTTATAACCCTAGAACAGAGCTCTAAATCCAAAGACTTCTATAACATCCTTAGTAATAAAGGAAAAAGTTTCTTTTTGTGATTGGATACTTCTGGTCTAGCCATGAGTCAGATCCAAAGAAGGTGAAAGGAAGCAAGTGATTTACTTTTTTTCATAATGCTAGCTTTTTATTTTTCAAAATATATGGGGAAAGATAGTTTTCAACATTCCAAATGTTCCAAATTTTTCTCCCTCCCTCTCCTATCCCCCAAACTGCAATTAATCCAATGTAAGTTAAACATGTTCAATTCTTTCAAATATATTTTCACATTTGTTGTGCTACTCAAGAAAAACAGATCAAAAGGGGAAAAACATGAGAAAGGATAAAAACAAGCAAACAAACAACTGTTTGTTTGAAAATGCTATGTTTTGATCCACATTTAGTTTCTGTGGTTCTCTCTCTGGATGGGTATGGCTTTTTCCATCACAAGTTTATTGAAATTGCCTAGAATCATCTTATTGTTGAAAAAATCCAAGTCCATCACATAATCTTGCTGTTGCCATATACAATGTCCTCTTGGTTCTACTCACTTCACTGTGAATTCATGTAAGTCTCTCTAGGCTTCTCTGAAATCATCCTGCTGATCCTTTCTTATAGAATAATAATATCCCATAACATTCATATGCCATAACTTATTCAACCATTCCCCACCTAATGGACATCTGCTCAGTTTCCAGTTCCTTGCCACTACAAACATTTTTGCACATGTGGGTCTTTTCCTCTTTTTATGATCTCTTTGAGATACAGACCCAGTAGATACCACTGGATCAAAGAGTATGCCCAATTTTATAGTCCTTTGGGCATAGTTCCAAATAAGCAGGTGATTAAAAAAAGAAAAAGAAAAACAAAGTGTGGAGGAAGAAAAGGAGAGCAGAAAAACAAAACAATTGACAGCACCCACAGGATTTTAGTGACTCACTATGTGACTCAGTGTGATGTGCTGGGCTCTGGCCCTTTGCCTTCACTGCTATAATTTGATCAGTTTTTGCAAAAAAAAGTCCATCAACTAATTATGGAAAATGTAGCATAAATGGGTCTTGATGAGATCTGTACCCCATAGTGTGAGGTGGGCAGGCAGTACCAGCAGTACCTGCCTGCAAAATTTAAGCCCTATGTGAAGAGACAAATGCAGACTCTTCCTATGCAACACACACACAAAAGAATAGTTGCTAGAAAATGCCTTTTTGGAATGCTATTTCACTGAGAATTATGGGCTATCTAAGTGGAGCCAACCTAGAGTCAAGTTGACCAGCACAGCTAAATTGTAGAGACTTGATCCTGGGTGAAAAGGAACCAGCACAGCCAGTAAGTGCAGAAGCAGCAGGGCAGAAACCTGGCTGGCGGCACTTGCAAAAGAGGGGAGCTCTTAGCTTGGGGTTCTAGGTCAAAGGGGAGAGCTGAAGTGAAGCTAAAGGCACCATCTCCCCACTCCATGGTTAGAAGTGTTTACACTAATACTTCTCATTAAAAATAAAAGAACTAGCAAAGAAGAAAGAATACTACCATAGAAACTTACTGTGGTCACAGGGAAAACCAGGGTTCATCTTCAAAGGAAGAACTGAAGTAAAAATAAATAAATAAATTCTTCTACCCCAAAGAATAACAAAAAAGTCTCCCCGCCCAGAGATAATTTATAGAAGAATGTATAAAAAATTTAAAAATCAAATGAGAGACATTAAAGAAAAACAAAAAAATAAAATAAAAATCACCTAAGAAAAATAAGAAGATTATGGGGGGGAAAGTTAACCAAGTAAAAAAGGAGATAGAGAGTCTTAAAGATGAAAATAACTTTTTGAAGGTTAAAATTAGGCAAGGGGAAGCCAGTGAAGCTATAAGAGATCAAGATATAACAAAACAGATTATAAAGAATGAAAAAGTGGAATAGAATGTGAAATATAAGAAAAACAACAGCTCTGGAGAACAGGTGAAAAAGGGAAAATATAAGAATAATTGGATTATCTGAAAGCTGTGACCCAAAAAAAAGGACCTTGACACAAAATAGAAAGAAATAATCCAAGAAAATTGTCCTGGGTGATAGAACATGAGGGGAAAGTAGAAATATAAAAAAAATCTACCAATCACTACCTCAGCGAGATCCTTTGGGGAAGACACGTGGGAATATTATAGCAAAATTTCAAAACCTCTAGATCAAAGAGGAAACGTTATAAGAAACAAGAAAAAAGCAATTCAAATATTCTGGAACTATAATTAGAATTGTACAGAATTTAGCAGCAGCCACAATCACAGATTATAGGTTCTGGAATTATATAACAACAGCAATGAAAAGAACTAGCTAGGCTTTCAACCAGAAATCATATCCAGAAAAATTATCCATAATATTGAATGAAAAAATTGTCTTTCAATGAACTTGCTGATTTTCAGTATTTTCAAACAAACCTGAATTTAATAGAAAATTTAACATATAAAACCAAATATCAAAGATTAATTTCAAGAAACTTAATGTGGATAAATTGTTTATATTTTTTACATGAAAATGTATACCATATGTTTAAGATTGACATCAATAAATGGGTAGCTCAAAAAAAAAAGATTGGGGCAGAGTTGAATATGATTTGACTAAAAAGTAAAACTGCCTAAAAAAGATAAAAATAGTAATTATGTTATACAAATGAGCTGCAGAGGAAGAACAGATACAGAGGCATTAGAAGGGGAAGAAGGGCTCTTAGTTCTGAAAACCTCTCACATCAGGAATGGGTTAATTAGGCAATACGATGAAGGGTTTAGCACCTTTCAAAATCTATAAAGAAATAAGGGGAGAGGGATGGGTTGAGGGGGAAAAAAGTGTGGGCATCAAAGACAAGGGAAAGATCCATGGGTGGGGGCAGATTAAGTAATAGCAAGGCAAAGCTAAGGAACAGAATAAAAGCAGAAGAGTGAGCAGGGATAGGAAAAATGAAATATACAAAAATTCTATAACAAGAGTCAGGAATATAATTTACTAGGGAAAAAAAGTATGACTAGTAATCATTGATCTTCAACAAAGTCAAACTTAAAGATTCAGTCAAGAGAGACATCTACATTATATGTCAATCATACCAATATTGTTTTAGATACATATTACATATAGGTAAATGCCTATATGTATATATGTGTGTGTGTGTGTATGTATGCAACAGGGATGTGTATCTATCTATATATGTATACATAAATATATCCTTGCTCTACTATAGCTTGCTTGGGGGAAGTGAACTGATAAAAGGGTAAAAAAAAAAAAATAAAGTAAAAAAACAAAAACAAAAGAACAACCTACAAGGAAGCAAATTTGGATACTCATTAATATAATTTCTTCTCCTATTATATATCCTTTCTTGAACTGGTAATTTATTATTATATATTTTGAATCCTCCCTGATATTCTACTGAGCACATGACAATAATCTGTTTTGTTTTGTGTTTTTATTTTCCTTTTCTGATTTTTTTTCTGTTCTTTTTTTTTAATATATTTTTTAAATTTTTATAAAAAATGTTGGGCTAAATGAATTTTAAATTCTTACAGAAGGGATTTTTACTGTAGTATATCCAATAAGTGATTATACATCTTCAGTTTGAAGATCTCTAAGGAAGAAAATGGGTAGCTAAGTGATATAGTGGACAGAGTGCAGGACTGGAGTCAGAAAGACTCCTTTTAAGGAGTTCAAATCTGACCTCAGACTTTTACTTGCTGTGTGACTCTGGATAAGTCACTTCATCTTTTTTGTACCAGTTTCCTCATTTGTAAACTGAGATGGAGAAAGAAATGGCAACTCACTCTAGTAAAAAAAAAAAAAAAAAAAAAAAAATTGCATTAATACAGTTTAATCACCTTCAGACAGATAAAAGGGGTTAACATTCTTCCCATTAAAGTCATCTCCACAGGATCCCAAAGGGAGGGGAAAACATATATTCTTCAGAAACAGTTACATTTGATACATAAATCCTTATCCCTGAAGCTCAGGTGGGGGCTAGAGAAAACTAGTCTCTCAAATGCTGGATGGGGGAGTCAGCCCATCACTGAAGGATAGATAGGTGGTAGGAGTGGGGATTATCCTAGGCCTCTGCAATTACAGAGACCAGCTGCAGTGCTATGGGAATTAGCTCTAAGGGAAGAGGGAGAAGGAAGGAAACACTGGCCAAGACCTGTAAGTTAACAGGCAGAAGTTTCCTCTTTTCACCTGGTTCTGAAGCCCTTCCTTTGTGCCTCAATTTACTCATTTGTGCATTTGAAACTACTGGAGGCCTCATGGACTGAACTTGAAGTGGGAGGTAAAAGAGATAACATTTATAAATACTTGCAAACCCCTTGCAGAAAAAAGGCGCCAAAGTGAAGGCAGGCATTCCCATACATATTTAAAATCTTATAGTATATCCTAGGTACAATATATATGTGCAGAACCGAATTTTGTTGTTGTTGTTGCAAAGAAAGGATTCTATTCGCAAGGTAAAAATAATCTGGGAAGAGAAAAAAAAAAAAAAAAAAAAAAAAAAAAAAAAAAAAAACAATGCTCATAGTTTACACTCATTTCCCAGTGTTCCTTTTCTGGGTGTAGCTAATGCTGTCCATCATTGATCAATTGGAATTGGATTAGCTCTTCTCTTTGTTGAAGATATCCACTTCCATCAGAATACATCCTCATACAGTATCATTGTTGAAGTGTATAATGATCCCCTAGTTCTGCTTGTTTCACTCAGCATCAGTTGATATAAGTCTCTCCAAGCCTCTCTGTATTCCTCCTGTGGGTCATTTCTTACAGAACAATAATATTCCATAACATTCATATACCATAATTTACCCAACCATTCTCCAATTGATGGACATCCATTCATCTTCCAGCTTCTAGCCACTATAAAAAGGGCTGCCACAAACATTTTGGCACATACAGGCCCCTTTCCCTTCTTTAGTATTTCCTTGGGATGTAAGCCCAGTAGTAGTATGGCTGGGTCAAAGGGTATGCACAGTTTGATAACTTTTTGGGCATAATTCCAGATTGCTCTCCAGAATGGTTGGATTCTTTCACAACTCCACCAACAATGCATCAGTGCCCCAGTTTTCCCACATCCCCTCCAACATTCATCATTATTTGTTCCTGTCATCTTAGCCAATCTGACAGGTGTGTAATGATGTCTCAGAGTTGTCTTATTTGCATTTCTCTGATCAATAGTGATTTGGAACACTCTTTCATATGAGTGGAAATAGTTTTAATTTCATCATCTGAAAATTGTCTATTCATATCCTTTGACCATTTATCAATTGGAGAATGGCTTGATTTCTTATAAATTAAAGTCAATTCTCTGTATATTTTGTAGATGAGGCCTTTATCAGAACCTTTAACTGTAAAAATGTTTTCCCAATTTGTTACTTCCCTTCTAATCTTGTTTGCATTAGTTTTGTTTGTGCAGAAACTTTTTAATTTGGTGTAATCAAAATGTTCTATTTTGTTGTCAATAATGGTCTCTAGTTCTCCCTTGGACACAAACTCCTTCCTCCTCCACAAGTCCGAGAGGTAAACCATCCCATGTTCCTCCAATTTATTTATGATGTCGTTCTTTATGCCTAAATCTTGGACCCATTTTGATCTAATCTTAGTATGTGGTGTTAGATGTGGGTCCATGCCTAGTTTCTGCCATACTAATTTCCAGTTTTCCCAGCAGTTTTTTTTTCAAATAAAGAATTCTTATCCCAAAATTTGGGATCTTTGGGTTTGTCAAACACTAGATTGCTATTTTTATTCACTATCTTGCCCTGTGAACCTAACCTATGCCACTGATCAACTAGTCTATTTCTTAGCCAATACCAAATGGTTTTGGTGACTGTTGCTTTATAATATAGTTCTAAATCAGGTATAGCTAGACCACCTTCATTTAATTTTTTTTCATTACTTCCCTTGAAATTCTCGACCTTTTGTTGTTCCATATGAATTCTGTTGTTATTTTTTCTATGTCATTAAAATAGTTTCTTGGGAGTCTGATTGGTATAGCACTAAATAGATAGATTAGTTTAGGGAGTATTGTCATCTTTATTATATTCGCTCGGCCTATCCAAGAGCACTGAATGTCTTTCCAATTATTTAAATCTGACTTTATTTTTGTGGCAAGTGTTTTGTAATTTTGCTCATATAATTCCTGACACTCCTTTGGTAGATATATTCCCAAATATTTTATACTATCAACCGTTATTTTGAATGGAATTTCTCTTTGTATCTCTTGCTGTTGGATTGTGTTGGTAATGTATAAAAATGCTGAGGATTTATGTGGATTTATTTTGTATCCTGCAACTTTGCTAAAATTCTGAATTATTTCTAATAGCTTTTTAGCAGAGTCTTTGGGGTTCTCTAAGTATACCATCATGTCATCTGCAAAGAGTGATAATTTGATTTCCTTTTTTCCTACTCTAATTCCTTGAATCTCTTTCTCAGCTCTTATTGCCGAGGCTAGAGTTTCTAGTACTATATTGAATAGTAATGGTGATAGTGGGCAACCTTGTTTCACTCCTGATCTTACAGGGAAAGGTTCTAGTTTATCGCCATTACATATGATGTTTACTGAAGGTTTTAAATATATGCTCGTTATTATTTTAAGAAACAGTCCATTTATTCCTATACTCTCGATTTTATCAAATGCTTTTTCTGCATCTATTGAGATGATCATATGGTTTTTATTAATTTGATTATTAATATGGTTAATTATACTAATAGTTTTCCTAATATTAAACCAGCCCTGCATTCCTGGTATAAATCCCACTTGGTCATAGTGTATTATCCTGGGGATGATTTTCTGAAGTCTTTTGGCTAATATCTTATTTAAGATTTTAGCATCAATGTTCATTAAGGAAATTGGTCTA
This sequence comes from Sminthopsis crassicaudata, assembly GCF_048593235.1. Lineage (NCBI taxonomy): Eukaryota > Metazoa > Chordata > Mammalia > Dasyuromorphia > Dasyuridae > Sminthopsis > Sminthopsis crassicaudata. Next base: position 252,046,039 of record NC_133618.1, read on the forward strand.
TAGTTTTCTTTCTCAGTTTTCAATCTACCTGGTTTAGGAATCAGTACTATGTCTATGTCATAGAAGGAATTTGGTAGGACTCCTTCAATCCCTATTTTTTCAAATAGTTTATATAGCATTGGAGTTAGTTGTTCTTTAAATGTTTGGTAGAATTCACATGTAAGTCCATCTGGTCCTGGGGATTTTTTCTTAGGAAGTTGGTTAATAGCTCTATTTTTTTTTCTGAGATGGGACTATTTAGACTACTTACTTCTTCCTCTGTTAATCTGGCCAAGCTATATTTTTGAAGGTATTCTTCCATTTCATTTAAGTTATCGAATTTATTGGCATAAAGTTGAGCAAAGTAGCTACTAACTATTGTTCTAATTTCCTCTTCATTAGTGGTGAGTTCTCCCTTTTCATTTTCAAGACTAACAATCTGCTTTTTCTCTTTTCTTTTTTTAATCAGGTTTACTAAGGGTTTGTCTATTTTGTTGGTTTTTTCATAGAACCAACTCTTAGTTTTATTAATTAATTCAATAGTTTTTTTACTTTCAATTTTATTAATCTCACCTTTTATTTTTTGAATTTCAAGTTTTGTGTTTGTCTGGGGGTTTTTAATTTGTTCCTTTTCTAGTAATTTTAGTTGTAAACCCAATTCGTTGGCCCTCTCTTTCTCTATTTTATGCAAGTAGGCCTGTAGGGATATAAAACTTCCCCTTATTACTGCTTTGGCTGTATCCCACACATTTTGGTATGATGTCTTATTATTGTCATTTTCTTGGGTGAAGTTATTAATTATGTCTATGATTTGCTGTTTTACCCAATCATTCTTTAGTATAAGATTATTTAGTTTCCAATTATTTTTTGGTCTATTTTCCCCTGGCTTTTTATTAAATGTTATTTTGATTGCATTGTGGTCTGAAAAGGATACATTTACTATTTCTGCCTTACTGCATTTGATTTTGAGGTTTTTATGCCCTAGTATATGATCAATTTTTGTATAGGGTCCATGAACTGCTGAGAAGAAAGTATACTCCTTTCTGTCTCCATTTAGCTTTCACCAAAGATCTATCATATCAAACTTTTCTAGTATTTTATTTACCTCTTTGACTTCTTTCTTACTTATTTTGAGGTTTGATTTATCTAATTCTGAGAGTGCAAGATTGAGATCTCCCACTATTATAGTTTTGCTGTCTATTTCTTCTTGCAGCTCTCTTAATTTCTCTTTTAGGAATTTAGATGCTGCACCACTTGGTGCATATATGTTTAATATTGATACTGCTTCATTATTGATGCTACCATTTAGCAGGATATAATGCCCTTCCTTATCTCTTTTAATTAGATCAATTTTTGTTTTTGCTTGATCTGAGATGAGGATGGCTACCCCTGCTTTTTTGGCTTCGCCTGAAGCATAGTAGATTCTGCTCCACCCTTTTACTTTTAGTTTGAATGTATCACCCTGTTTCAGGTGTGTTTCCTGTAAACAACAAATAGTAGGATTCTGACTTTTAATCCAGTCTGCTAACTGCTTCCTCTTTATGAGGCAGTTTGCCCCATTCACATTTATGGTTAGAATGAATAATTCTATATTGCTTGCCATCCTATTTACCCCTGCTTATGCTTTTCCCCTTTCCTTCCCTTTTACCCTCCTATCCAGTATTAAACTTGTGAACACCACTTGCTTTTCACAGCCCTTGCTTTTTAGTATCCCTCCCCCACCTTAAAGTTCTTCCCCTTATTTTACCCCTTTTCCTCAAAATTTCTGTATTTCCTTCCCCTTAGCTTACTCCTTCCCTCTCACTTTTCAATGAAGTGGAAGAAGTTTCACCATAAATCGAATATGTCTATTAATACACACTATGTTCATCTCCCTCCTTTCTTTCTCTCAGATATAATAGGTTACCTTTGCCTCTTCATGAGATGTAGTACCACCACTTTACACTTTTTAATGATATAATTTCCTTTCCACCTCTAGTTTCTAGGACAAATTATACATGTGTTCTTTACATATATTTATGGCAGAAATATAGTTCTCAAGATTTCTTTTTACCTTTTTAGAAATCTCTTGAGTTCTGTATTTGAAGATCAAATATTTTATGTAGGTCTGGTTTTTTCATTAAATATATGGAATTCATTTATTTCATTAAATATCCATCTTCTTCCCTGGAAAACGATGCTCATTTTTGCTGGGTAAGTTATTCTTGGCTGCATACCAAGTTCCTTAGCCTTTCGGAATATCATGTTCCAAGACTTTCGTTCTTTTAATGTGGATGCTGCTAGATCCTGGGTTATCCTTATTGTGGCTCCTCCATATCTGAATTGCTTTTTTCTAGCAGCTTCCAATATTTTTTCCTTTGTCTGATGGTTCTTGAACTTGGCCACTATATTTCTTGGCGTTTTGATTTTAGGGTCCCTTTCAGTAGGTGATCGATGAATTTTTTCAATGTCTATTTTACCCTCTGTTTCCAAAACATCTGGGCAGTTCTCTTTGATAATTTCCTCGAAAATAGTGCCTAAGCTCTTTTTTTCCTCACATTTTTCAGGGAGTCCGATTATTCTCAAATTGTCTCTCCTGGATCTGTTTTCCAGGTCTGTTGTCTTTCTAATAAGATACTTAACATTCTTTTCAATTGTTTCATTTCTCTGGTTTTGCTTGACTCCCTCTTGGTTTCTCCTTGAGTCATTCATTTCTACTTGTTCGAGTCTAATTTTCAATGATGTATTTTCTTCACTCGTTTTTTTTAAATATCTTTTTGTAATTGTCAAATTGTGTTTTTATCTTCTATGGAATTTTTTTCCATTTTATCCATTTTATTTTTTAGAGAGCTGATTTCTTTATCCAGCTCACTAATCCTGTTTTCCTTGGAGTTGTTTACCTTTTCCAGCTCTCTAATTCTGTTTTCCTTGGAGTTGTTTACCTTTTCTAATTCACTAATTTTATTTCTCAATGATTTGATCTCTTTATCCACTCCGGATGACTTCTCCAGGCTCTCTTGCCAAGCTTCCCTTTCCTTTTCCTATTTCTCTTCCAGATCTCTTGTGAGAGCCTTTTTGATTTCCTCTATGAGATTCTTTTGTATTGAGGAGCAGTTCATATCCCCCTTAGGGGATTCCTCTGGGGACAGTCTGTTTTTAGTCTCCTCAGTATTTGAAGTCTGCTCTCTCTCCATGCAGAAGCTGTCAATGGTTAGAGCCCTTTTGAATTTTTTGTTCATTTTGTCAAGAGTAGAATGAAAGAAAACAAACTGACAAGAGAAACAATTGATCTGTTTTGGAGGGGATGGGACTGGATGGTGTTAATGGGCTTCCTCTACAGACTGGGGGTAGGGCAGCAGAGAGCCACTAACAGAACAGCGATGGCTGTGCTGTGTCTGCGCTCTGAGGCTCTGAGGCTCTGAGAACATGCTGAGTCAGTCCAGGTGGGGGTTGGGGGTGGCCGGTTCTGAGAGATGCTGGCTTTCTGGGGTTTTAATCTTCACCTCTGGTGTTTACACCCTCTCCCTGCTCCTGGCTTGCTGCCAAGAGGGAATATCCACACTGGGGTAAAAGTCTTTTCGCAGAAACAGCAGAGATCATACCCCTCCCCCTCAGGTCTGAGCTGTGTGAGCTGCCTGTCTCGCTCTCTCCCTGCCTGCCCTCAGTCTGCGCCCAGTCTGATTGACCCTCCCCCGAGCAAACACAGACCTTTTCTGGCGAATTTCAAGGATGTCTTCTCTTGGTCATTATTTGTGGGTTTCTTTTCTAGTCAAGCATTAACTCTGAGGCTTGTCATGAAGTAAGTCCTGAGAGAAAATGCGGAGCTCAAGCAGCTGTCTGCCTCCACGCCGCCATCTTGGCCGGAAGTCCTAATGCACCAGTTCTTAAAGGAAATCATTCCATCATTCCAGCTCAACTTTTCCAGACTTTCCTCCCATAAAGCCTCAGTCTATCTCTGCAACTTCCACCCAGTGCACTTGGTTCTTCCTGCTGGGATTAAGCACATCCCTGTCCCACATAATAGCGCTTCAAACACAGTATCCTGCCTCCCACCACCCCTCAGTCCTCTAGCCTTCTCTTATCCAAATTAAATATTCTTAGTTCCCTCAACTGATCCCTAACATTATAAATTCAAGTCCCTTCACTATTGTGGTAGCCTCTTCCTGGAAATGCTCCACATTATTAATGAACTTGCTAAACCATGATGTCCAGAACAGAGAATACCCAGGGATGTGGCCTGCTGAAAGCAGAGGACATTGGGATGTCACTTTTATATTTCTGGGAGCAATGTCCTGTCTATAGAGTCTAAAGAGAGAGAGAGAGAGAGAGAGAGAGAGAGAGAGAGAGAGAGAGAGAGAGAGAGACAGAGAGAGAGAGAGACAGAGAGAGAGAGAGAGAGAGAGAGACAGAGAGAGAGAGACAGAGAGACAGAGAGAGACAGAGAGACAGAGAGAGAGAGAGAGAGAGCACCAAGATTTGTGTGGACAAAAACACAGGGATATGACTGTTTTAACTTGCCTAAGACACACAGATTCCTTGCCTGAGGGGCACATTCTTTAGAATCTCCTCAATTGTCCCAATTTTTCTCAGTACTTTAATTTGATTTAATCATTTTAAAAATAATATGAAGATTTTCAAAGGCATGGAAATGAAAATGAGTGGGTTTTTGTGTGAAGAACAGAGAGCAGATTGCTTTGAAGGTGCCATCATGAAGGTCTAATGGAGAGTGTCATCACAAGCAAGAAAATGAACAAGCAAAGTTGTATGGTCAAGGAGATAACATGGTAGTCCTAAGAAGATGTCAGCCTCCCTCCTGGTCTGATGCTACCTATGGATATTCATTATGGATTCTCTAGATTCCATCTTCTCTCTCATAGATACCTAGGAGAACCTCTCTCTGAGGCTCAATTCTACTGATTTGTGACTCTTTCAAAGGAATCACTATTTTAAGCACTCTCATCACACTTCACTTAATGCATGCTTGGATTCTCTCTTACTAGACTCTTACTTATTGTCACCTGCTACTTTGCCCACATACAGATATCCTTCTTCCCCCCATCTCATCTCTATTTCCCTTTATATGTTGTCTTCCCCCATTAGAATAGAAGCTGCTTTAGGATAGGTATGTTTGGGAGGTTTTTGGGGGGGGTTTAGTGCTTGGCTTTGTGACTTACACATTGAAAGCCCTTTATAACTTTTAAGATTTTTCTATCCATTAATCCATCAATCTACATGTTTATCTATCTATCCACTTAACCACAATCAATTCATTTAGCTACCCATATATTTATTTGTCTTTGTCTATCTTTCTATCTATCCATCTACTCACCTAGCTATCATCTATATAATTATTTATCCATCACAGAGAGTCAAGTCTAAAGAAATGAATATATTTAAGAGGGAAAACAAGAGAGAAAAAGAGAGTGGGATGGGACCATTTTATAACAAAACATTGTGTTTTTGAAGAGTTTGGGTGCCTAAATAGGTTCTCTAAATATCTGCTTTTTGCCGTCTTATGTTGTATGTACTTCTGAGAAAGTATTGTGCATTGGGATATGCAATAAGCTATCTGAGATCTTAGGTGCAAAGAACATTGGAAGACTAGGCATAAAGTCAGCAAAATCCATATTCTGACCAATACTTTTAAGGCTTTCCTATTTTCTAAAGAGAGATTCTTAACCTTTTTTTCATGGGCTCCTTTGGCAGCCTGGTGAAGTTTTTCCCAGAATGTTTTTTTCCCCTAAATGCATAAAATACTTAGAAAACCAATCATATTGAAATATAGTTATCAGAAATTTGCTTCAAAAATATTTAAAATTCCACATTATAAATTCCTGTTTTAGAGCATGTTTTAAAAAATCAAGACTCTGGGGCAGCTAATTGAAGTAGTGAATAGAGCACCAGCCTTGAAATTAGAAGGATCTAAATTAAAATCTGCTCCAGACCCTTAACCCTTCCTGGCTGTGTGACCCTGGGCAAGTCACTTAATCCCAATTGCCTTAGGGGGGGAAAATCAACTCTGTATTCACTCATACAGAGCAAAGTTGACTTTATTTCTAAATGTATCACTAAGGAGTTGGGATTGGATGCCCCATTTTGTCCTTTTCAACACTGAGAGCCTGCATCATCAGCTTGTGTTCCATTCTGATAACATCAGCCTTAACAATCAGTGATTAGTTCTCCACATTTATCTAATTTACTTAACCAATTCACTAATTAGTTACTGGCCATCACTAATGGACTGATGTACATCAATTAGTGTATACAAAGAGATATTTACTTTCAGAAGACATAAGAAAAACAAGTTACATTTTGCCTCAATATCTGGGGATTCACTCCCCTTTTTCCCCTCATATCCTAGACAGAATGTGCTCAAATTTATGGCAATTTCTACGTAAAATTCTCCCCTCGAGGTCCAAATGCAGCATGTCTGATGCTTGGATGAGTCTGTCTGCATCTCTGTGATTACTAGACTGGGCTGGACAGGTTGCTGGATGTTTTGCTCCAGGATAAATCAGTACGTCGACTCTGACTCATTCTAATAGTTTACTCCCTTAATCTTTTGAAGCTCATGATGTAATAGCCGTCTCCTTTTAGGTGATTCACCTTTACCTTAAAAACAGGAGGAAATAGCCCTAACAGACAAAAGTGCCCACAGTTGTCATCCCAAAGGGGAGATAAAGTCTTAAGCTCTCCCTCCTTCCTGAGGACTTAGAATGCTTCATCATTTGAACACCGCCAGGCAAGACAAAAAGATCCTATCTTTTTGCCCCACTATTGCCTTCTCAATGTGCTCTGGCTACAGTCATTCAATAACCTGCTTCTTCATCACATAGAACTAGTTAAGGAAGGTCTGTATTGGGAATGGGAATGGGAACTAAGCATCTCCGTTATACAGCACTGTGCCTTTCCAGAAGCAGAATATCCAGCCTCTCTTAAGTACTGTATGCAATGCCTATTCTTCTACCAACCCTTACATCTATTAGAATGTGAGCTCCTCCATTAAGACACGAAGAGCAGAGGCTCTGAATTTTCTATCTGTATCCCTGTATCACTGGCACTTAGCACAGTGCTTGCACACAGTAAGTGTTTAAATAAATGTTTTTTTAAATTTTTTAAAATTAAATTTAAAAGTTTTTTGAAATTTACTCATTTATCTATGCTATTGACCAATGTTTCCAAAATTCTTAGCTTTTGGCACATTATTAAAATAATCAGCTCTGATCTCTGTGGTACTAGGTACTTCCTGGAACACTGCACTCAGAGGTCTTAGAAACAGTCTGAGACAAGGCAGTTCAAGCATAGTGATGAATTCACTGTGTAAAGGTTATTCCAAAGAGCTCCAGGAAAAAGCAATAGTCCAGACTTTATTATTATTTCTTCTAGAAACAGCCAGCATGAACCTCAGGGGGAAGGCTGACATTTGCTTGATAGTAACTCTCTACTTCCTGGCAACAAGTCCTGTCTTTGCCAACCTCAAAGGATTGCTCACTGGCACTGAGGTCTCTTCTATTTTCCTATTCCTCTCGCTTTCCCTTTATATGGAAAGTTATCCCTATAGCAACTTGAGATGTATGTTATGTAGGAGAAAAGGTAAGCTCATAGCATCAACATCCTTCCTTCAAAAAGCAGGGGAGTGGGATGCAAACCATAACTTTAGCTTCCTTGCCCACTAGTGGCATGTGTGATGAATCTCTCTGAGCCCTGTTTCCCCAGCTCTAAAATGGGGAAGATAGATGGTGATCTTTAAGGTCCTTTCTGGCTCTGACATAATGTGGCTGTAGATTACTATCTTTCATTTATTTTGTATTTATCCTATATGAATGTGCTTTGTATATACTTTATATAACTAGTTCTTAGAATTGCAGACTCTCAGTGGTGAAAGGGACAATAGAGGGCATGCAATCCAACCTACATTTAAAAAGAAATCCTCTTACTAACATTCCTAACAAGTGATCCTCCAACTTCCACTTGAAGTTCTCTGGAGATGGGGAATTAACTACTTCCTGAGGTAATTCATTTCATTTTTGAATACTTTCCTTAAAGTGATCCAACATCTGCCTGACTGAAACTTTCAGTCATTCTTCCTAGTTCCATCAGGATGAATCATCCAGTACAAATCTAATTCCTTTACCACATGTTATTGTTGTTGTTTCAATCATGTTTGACTCTCTGTGACCCCATTTGAAGTTTTCCTGGCAAAAATACATGGGTAGTTTGCCATTTCCTTCTCCAGCTCATTTTACAAATGAGGAAACTAAGGCAAAAAGGGTTAAGAGACTTGACCAGAGTTGAACAATTAATAAGGCTGGATTTGAACTCAGATCCTCTTGGTTCCTAGCCCAATCGTCTATCCACTGTGTCACCTAGCTGTCTTCCAAATGTTTGAAGACAGTTATCCTGTCATTTTCCCTACCCCAGACTTCTTTTTGCTAACCGATATTTACCTAAATCCAGTTCCTTCATCAGGTACTTGTGTAATATGGTTTCAAGTCCCCCACGATTCTTACCTTCATGATCCAGTTTATCAATCTTTTCCTTAAAATGTGCTCTTCAGAAGTAAATACAATAGTCCAGATGTGAGTTATTCAAAACATCATAAAATAAGTATATTACCTTTCCTTATGAAACTTAGCTTTCTTGATTGTCTTTTCATGAGCCTGGATGAATTTTCAGTTTATTGAATCTCCCAAAACTTTTTTGAATATATTGCTTTCTACCCATGTCTACTCCATCATTTACTAAAGCTTTTTAAAAATTCAACTATGAATCTTTAAATTTATCCATATTAAAAGTTGCCTCCTTATTAAGTTAACCAAAAATTCATGCTAGTATATTTTTTAATCTCAACTAAACCATCACTTCTTTAAGAAAGAAGCCTATGAATTTGGTTTTCTTAAGACACTAGACATAGAATAAAACAAACAATAGTAAATACTTGAATATTTGTTGATTGATTTTTCTTTGAGTTTTTTCTAAAATTGTTCTGTTCCTGAAATCAGCATGGGAATAAGAGATTCTCTCTAACTCAAAACATTCCTGCCACACTGATATTTTAAAATAAGATTCCATAGCTCATATTTTTAACAGAAAAATGAAAAATAACAATGAAAAAAGAAAGAAAATTCTTTAGTATTCATAACATATTGAGCTTTTATAGCTCTGCTCTTTATCTCTGATGAGCTCTTCAGATCTCTCATCCTCTCTCCAACACATGTTAGGTCAGCAGGCAACGTAGAATGAAAAAGAACTCATTGAAAAATGATTGAGGTCATGGAGAAGAAGTAGAATACCAAGAAATGAGTTGTTTGTTCCTTGGAAGAGAACACTGGGGTGGAAATGATGGGTTGTGAATTTCTTACCTCAAGTCTAAATAGAACCTTTGAAAGAAGAATGTATACATTGCTGCACTTGTAACAGAATACCCAGCCAAAGGAAGTGGGAAGGTCACTTCAATCTCTGGACCTCGTTTCCATCTCTATAAAATGAGTAGATGAAGAGATGGTTTCTGAAGTACCTATAAGCTCTAATATTTGATGGTTCTGTAAATGGTTCATGGTAGTGAAAGCTAAATTCTTTTTTTTTTCTTTTCAGTTCTGTACTATGCTCCTACATATTGTAGGGGAAGCAAGTATAGGAGATAACAATCTCTATCCTGGAGGAATTTCTTTAGGGATATGGCACACACAGTTTAATTTCAATTTCTCTTTCCAGAAGAATGGTGGGGGAGCCCCCCCACCTTATTGGCTTGGTGCTCAGGTACTTGGGCATTCCCATTTTATTCCAGAATCTCAGTGTTAGAATGGAAACTCAGATAATTTATATTTGACCAAAGTCCCCTTTACCACAACCTCAATAGATCCTTATATTACAATTTACTTAAAGATTTCTACTAATGGGAAACTCAATAACTTCTGAAGTAGCCCATCACACACTTTTAGAAAGATGTGATCTCACTCCAGGGATGCAAAGATAAAAGACTTAGTCACTGCACAAGACAATAGCAGGGAACTAACTGTCTCCCAAGGCAGTGATTCCACTTGGGAAAAATGTATTCATTGGTGATATTTTTTCTTGCACAGAATTGAAATTTGCCCCTCTAAAAATTCTATTTCTCCTACTTTTACCCTCTTGGCCCAGCAGCAAAATAAAGCTAATCTCATTTCCACAAGGTCATTTTTGAAATATTTGAGGACAACTGTCATGACCTACACTAAACCATTTCCTCTTCAGGGTAAATATCTCAAGTTCATTTAATCAAACAAATGTACATCATGATTTGGTGACTGGTTTTTCTCAATTCTAATTATTTTCTGTATTTTTCCCTGTATTTCAGTCATATCAATATGCTGCAAAATGTGTTCACTTATTATCCTATGAAATAATGCTTCTTGTTGCCTTTGGTTATACAATAAAATTATCACCAATTCCATTCTTTTTTCCCCAAGTAGTACCTTTAAGTCATCTTTCCATTTAGCTGCAATATCCTTCTTTCTTTTGGAGAGAAGGGAAGAAACAAAACACGATTATTAATCACTTACTAAATGCAAAGCACCATGCTGAGCAGTGGGAATACAAATAGAAAAGTAAATCAATTCCTGCTCTCAAGGAACTTTACATTTTAATAATGGAGAAGACACACAGAGAAAGTTTCAGCCTGAAGTTACCATTATCTTTTTTATATAGCTTTTTATTGACAGTACATACGCATGGGTAACTTTTCAACATTGATCCTTGCAAAATCTTCTGTACCAACTTTTGCTCTCCTTCCCTCCACTCCCTCCCCTAGATGGCAGGTAGTCCCATACATGTTAAATATGTTAAAGTATATGTTAAATACAATATACATATATATATATATATAAGACAACTGTATATATATATATATATATATATATATATATATATATATATATATATATATATATATATATATATATACAGTTGTCTTGCTATACAAGAAAAACCAGAATATCCTTCTTTCTTTAGGTTTAATTTATACCAATAGTTCTTAATTTTTTTGTCTGTCATTGATTGCTTTGACAGCCCAGTAAAACCTATATGTACCTTCTAAAAAAAAACACAATGTTTTTAAAATGCAAAGTTTAAAATGTATAGATCTGCAAAGGAAACTAATTATACAGAAATACAGTTGTCATATAAATTTCTTTTTCCCCCTCCCACTATAGAGTTGGCTACCATTAAAAACAAATATGTGTGTAAATATATATATATATATATATATATATATATATATATATATATATATATATATATATATATATATATATATACAAAATCATTCTATACATAGTATTTGTTCAAAGTTGTTCTTAAAATAATTTTGCTATTACTACACAAAACATTCGCTTGCTTCTGTTCATTTTGCTCTGAATTATTTGGTGTTAGTCTATCTATGTTATCCTAAGATCATAACTCACCATTTTTAATAGCACAATAGTATTTTATCACAATATGTACCCCAACTTGTTCAGACATTCCCCAATTGATGAACATCCCTGAAATTTCCAGTTCTTTGCTACTACAAAGAGAGCTGCTATGAATATTTTAGAACATATAGGTTCTTTTCCTTTTCCTCCAATAATCTTGGGAAATAGACCTAATAGTGATATAAACAGACTTAGTAGTAGTATTGCTGGATCAAAGGATATAGACAGTTTAATAATTCTTTGAACACAATTGCAAATTGTTCCTCAGAATGATTGAATCACTTCACAATTCCACCAACAATGAATTAGTGTCCCAATTTTTCTACACGCCCTCCAACATTTTTTATTTCTCCCTTTAGTTATTTCAGTCAATCTGATAGGTATACAAAAATAAGGTAAATGAGAAATTTTTTAAAAGAAAAGAAATGCAATTATCAGTTTAAAAAATTTAGTGAACTTTAAAGGTTAAGAACCCTCTGGTCATCAAGAATTTCATGATTAATATGATTCAACTATTCTAGCGAACATGCTCTGACCATTGGCCTTTGAATAGGGATTTTATATTTAAAATAGCACCAATTGCATTAAAGTTTATTGACAATCTAAAAACTATGTGGCTCTTAGCCTCTCTCCCCCCCTTTCCCACTGTTCTGCCACCATTCCTGCAAATGTGGAAAGGGCACAAAAGAACAAAACAATAGAAGTTTTTTTTTTCAACAAGATGTCTCCCAATCATATAGCAAGATCCTTAAAGATTTATTGGAACTTAGAATAGCAGAAATATTTCTGTTCAATGACCTTCTAATAATAAAACATCAGTAGAGTCATAAAGCAACTCACAATTCCTTTTCATTTAAAAAACTTTTTTGTGATCCTGATTATATAGGTATATAAAATACATATACAAAGCAATATATACTCATAATAAATCATAATTTCATGACCCTCACATTCAATTACCAATCTTAAACCTCAGTTTAAGAAGTTTTGTTCTAAATGAAAGAGGGATTATTTTGTGAATCATGAAATTCTCTGAATATTCTTTTTTGTGGATAATCAATTTGGGTGCTATTGGGGTCTATATGACTACATTGAGGGCTAAGAGTCTCTAGGAAAGATCCATAATAATCTAAAAGATCTGGCTTACCCATCCATGTAGAGAAGATCAAATGGATAAAGAATGGACGCCTTAGAGAATTTGTTGAAAGTGTTTATGCTCAGGCTAGATGTACATGTGAACAATGAGTTTGGACCCATGGTTGAAAAGGAATAGAATGGACTGCATTGCTTTCAGGAAATTATAAAGCATTTTATACTGACTCTAAGCTTTTCGTAATAGCAGACTGAGGCAGAACCAAGAGGGCAGAGAAAAGACAAGGGATTCTGACCCAAATCCCTCCAAACATCTTTAAATAATGCTGCAAAAGAAATTCTAGAGCAGCAGAATGCAAAAGGAAGGATGGAGAAAAACAATTTTTCCAGTCCAACAACTTAGAAGTTTATCAGAGAAGTGCACCAGAATCAAAGTGGAGAGCAGACCAGTGCAGGCTGCTCCAGCACAGATGGGCTCCAGCAGGCTTTGAGGATGATTGAATCAGCGGAGAAAGGAGGGATTTACAGACCTCTCGGCCTGCAGAGAGTAAGAGAGCAGGACAACTGGTCAGAAGGAAATTACAGAGGTCTCTTTTCTGGCACCAGGATCAGGGTCTATTGCCTTGCCCATACTTGGATATGGACCACTGTCCTGGGTTCCAGGGAGGAGGAATACTAGAACACCAGAGCTGATGCTAGGTCATGCTAGTGAGCATAGACCATGGTCAGGGTGGGAAAGAGTGTATATGAGACACAATATAAGAGAGTTGTAACCGCACCTCTCCCTACATCATGCCATCTTGGAAGAACCAAAAATTTACAGGTTCCTGGAATTCTCTCTAAAAACAGTTGCACAAAGCACCTGAAGCTTGGGACAGTGCTCTCTCTACTTCAGAAGCAGATCCTCTTTGTAGTATAAAGTCAAAAATCAAGAGATAGTCCTGAAAATGAGCAAATAGCAGAAAAAAGATCCTTACTATATAGACCGTTATTATGGTGACAGGGAAGATCAAAACGCAGATTCAGAAGGCAATAAAATCAAAATTCCTACATCCAAAGCTTCAAAGGAAAATATGAATTAGTCTCAAGCCATAGAAGAACTCAAAAAAAGATTGTAAAAATCAAATAAGAGAGGTGGGGGAAAATCAGGAAGAGAAGGAGAGTGATGCAAGAAAATCAAGAGAAAAGAATCAATATCTTGGTAAAGGAAACACAAATATTGAAGAAAACAACATCTTAAGAAAGAGAATAGACCTAATGGTAAAAAGAGGCACAAAAATACAATAAAGAAAAAATACCTTGAAAAGCAAAATTGACCAAACAGAAAAAAATATATAAATATTTACTGAACAGAAAAACTCCTTATAAAATATAATAGCAAAAGCCCATCTTTTCACTCTAGATATTACAGTGGTGTTGCTCTCTGGAAGCAAGACCAGAAACAAGGTTATTTCTAAAATAGTAAAGGCATTTAGGCAGCTGAAAGGCTAGAGCACTATGCCTTGAGTCAAGAAAATCTGAGTTAAAATTCAACTTCAGACACGTGGGGCTTAATCCCCCTTCCCTCTTTGCTCTCTGGGGAAGTGAAGAAGATTAGATTTATCATTTTGCACATTTTTATACAGCACAGTCCCAGTTCCAAGCCCCCAATCCTCCTCAGGTTGGAGTCCCTGGTTCCTCAGGGCTTCCAAACTGGGCTGCTGACTGTGCCATCCTTCCTGAAATCCTGACCCAGGTAAATGTTGCTCAAATTGTTGTGTTCCACGAGAATCATCTCTGGCACCTGAAACTGAGAAGGACAAAACACAGAGAGCAGAAACAAACACCCCAATACTCCAGGAAACATTTTCAGTCCCTCCTATTAATATTATATTCTGGCAAAAGTGATTTGTAAAGACACTCACCATTAATTACAGTAGCAGAAACAGCCTGAGCAAGCAATTACAATGATAAGTAGCTAATTACCAGCCTGATTAGCCGCCCCCTGTCCTCAATTTGTTATCCCAATGGGCCAATAGTGAAGATAGTTTGCAACAAAAGAGACACGTCCCCAGGTCAGTCACATAACCAGCGATCATGACAGCGTCAGTATGAATCATAGCACATCAAAACCTTTTGGCAGCACCTGTTGAGGGCTGCCTGTTAATCACCATGTCCCTTTCTAAAAGAGTAGAGTAGTCAAGCACCATGACACCCTTTTAAGAGAAAGGGACAAATAGTCACATAGACGTTTATGATATGCACAATGACTTCTGTCACAAAATATAATTGTAATATATAATAAAATAATATAATATATGATTAGAAATTATTATTTCTAGTGATCTGTACAATGTAGAAAGAACCCTAAATTTGGAGTCAAAGGACTCAGATTCAAATAATACCTTTTCACTATCTCTGTGAGATGAGACAAGGATCTATTTTTCCTCTGACTATAAAGCCTAGCTTTTAAACTATGGATTGTGACTGAGTATGGGGTTGTGTAACTGAATTGGGGGTTGTGAAATTATGACTTATTATGAGCGAATGTTTGCTTTTTATACCTATTTTATGTACCTATATACCTGGGGTCATATAAACATTTCTTGGGCAAAAGGGGATTGTGAGGGGAAAAATGTAAGAAGTCCTGCTATAAAAGGCAACGCCATCCTCCCAGTCCCTCAGGCTCACAAGGTAGAATTCATCTTCCACTCTTCACTGTCTCACAGCCTCCCCCCCAATCTGTTATGAAGACCAGTTGATTTTACCTTTGCAACATCCACAATCTCTTTCCTACCTTTCTGGTCTTTTACTTTATTTCCTTTCACAATTTTTCCAATCCGGTGACTGTTTCCCATCCTGGCTGTTCTAGGCTCTCTCTTGATTCCATTGAACATTTTTTGACTGTCCCCATGGCCCCTAGGCTGTCCCTCTTATCAAGTCTGCTTACTGACTTCTCTAACTTTAAGTTCCAACTAAAATTTCATCTTTCCTCCCTCTTGCTTCTAGTGTTTTCTACTTATTAATTATCTATAAATTATAATATACTTTATTTGTATTTATTTGTTTGTGTGTTGTGTCCCTAATTAGATTATGAGCTTCTTGAGGGTAAGGACTTTAGTTACTTAAGTAAATAAAAAAGAAATCTTTTACTTCTTTTTTATTCCCCAGTACTTAGTACAGTACTTGGCACATAGTAGGCACATAATGTTTATTGATTGATGCCTCTGAGGCTCACTATCCTAATCTGTAAAATGAGAAGTTTGGACTAAAGGGTCTCTAAGATCCCTTCCAGCTCTAGATAAATGACCCTAAGATCTGGTCACTGCATAGATAATAACAAGAACAGTAATGAAGAAAGTGATAAGAGCTCCCCAGATGAAGAGAATTCAAAATAAAATGGAAGGTGAGACCAGCCATATACCGCTGGGTATAGAAATATATACAGACAAACAAAGGGAGTAGTAGAAATAATTCTTTGCCTAACTCCACAAACCAAAGACAATTGGAACTTCACATCCACAAGGGGCACACAGTCTGGCAAAAGAGACAATGTGTAAGTATTTAGGTAAATTGAAGCTGTATACAGAGTAGATGGAAGGTGACCTTGTAGTGGAAAGTAATAACAGTTGGGGAGACCGTGAAAAAGCCTCCAAAAGTTGGTAGGATTTGAACTGAGTCCTGAAGAAAAAGGTAGGGGTGAGGTGGGAAAGGTGATGGGGAAGATATTATAAGTATGGCAAAGGGAAGGCCACAAGAGGTAGAGTGTTATTTTTAAGGAAATAAAAAAAAAGGCCATGGAAGCTGGATGATACAGTATGTTTTGAAAGTGAGTATGAAATGGACAGACACGAGATAGACAGCTCTGACCAGATTATTCAATTTAAAGCATCACTTATTAGCCAGCCAGCGACTGATCCCACTAGACGGGCTAGTAGAGATCAGCCCTGAACCTGGTACACTTTTAAGCCCGTTTCCCACATCCAGGTACAGCCTTGCAGTTACAAATTTGGAGAATCTCTGACACAATTTCTCGTTTACAATGGGGAAGTGTCTGGACAAGAGTGAGCACACAACGGAACCTTTTTACAATGTAGACACACACTTCTCGGAAAGTCTAGGGTCTCATGAACCGGGGGAGGGGGCCCAGTCTGAACATAACACTTCCCTTAATTTAGTTTAAGCAACATTTTCCTATAAGCCTGAGACCCCCTGACCTAGGGATGAGGGGGCCAGTCTTTTGTCCATTTCACTCCCCCATTTCTATGGTCAGACTTGTGACATCCAAGGCCACAGGGGAACAAGTCATCTGCAGGGTAAATAACTTGATGGTTTAATAACACAGGGGGCTATGCGGAGAAGGAGCAGGAACAGAAGGACAGGCCCCACAATTCCCGAGAGAAGAGTGGTCAGCCAAGGGGAGCAGCTATGGAGCGATTGGTACCAAGGCAGTGAAGCCTCGAGAACAGCCTCACGGTCATCTAACCCCTTTCGCAGGGAAGCCAGAGACTCCCTAATTACACCTGAGTGATCTACACAGAAACAACAAGATTCTCCTAGGGCCATACACAAACCGACCTGCTTCATCAATAATAGGTCTAATCCTACAACTTCTACTAGGGAGCCCACTGATGTTTCTAAATGGGTGATGAAACTCTAGAGTCCTAATGTCTGCATCCACTTGGGAGTTAAGAGGGCAAATGTAGAAACTGAGGCAAGATAGAGTCAGAGAGCTCCCAACATTCTATTAATTGGAGAGTTTGATTGACTGGACAGGACTCTCATCTCAAAGTACCCAGTGATGAATGTGAGTTCTCAATAACATGGAGACACACATGGCTCAGCTGCAGGGGTAGGGCCAGAACATTTAGAGTGGGAACAGACTATCAATCTGGTTCTGATACTGGACATTCTGATAGGAGCCAGGAAGTCTGAACTCCCCCTCATCTTGAGTCTCACATTAACAATTTATAATCTTAGAGCAAGTGGCCCTCAACCTTCAATGAACCAGAGGGGAGGTTTGCAACTAAGGGGATTGAGGCAGAACAGTTAAGAAAACTGAGGCAGAACAATCCAGGGAAACTGAGTCAGGACAATTCTCAAAGTATAACAGTTAAGGAAACTGAGGCAGATCAATTTAGGGAAACTGAGGCAGAACCAATTAGGGAAACTGAGTCAGGACAATTAAAGAGGACTGTGGCACAACATTCCACATACTCTTTCTCTCCTGAATAAACCAAAATAAAGCTAGAAAAGAAAAAATGCAAGGACAAGTCTCTCCCTGATAACCCCAGAGTTAACAGCTATATAAAGGCTCCCTTGTTGCAAGCATGTCAGGTCCTCTGCAGTTGGGGCACCATCTCAGCCAGAGAATCCAATTTGAGATGGACAGTTCACTGTGAGTTAGGTGGTCTGCAGTCATTTGTGCACTTAACTCAGTCTCTGCTTACAGAGCAGCAGGGCTCAAGGGCTCAAGGACCATTCAGAGTAGCAACTCTCTCCAAGGGAAAAGGACGAAGCTTGGAGTAGTTCCACCTGTCCCCACCCAGGGGAACAGACAGAGCTGCAGAAAGGATCAAATCACAGAGCATATTATGCAGTTAGACCATTAAGGCAGGAAAACCCCTAACTTTTAGATGCCTGATATAAAACTTCAAGGTCCTTTGAGATTGCTGAAATACTAAGGAACTGGGGTTACAGGACTGGAAAAACAGATCAGAAAGACTGCCAGTCCTAAGACAGGTGTCTGATTTCTGGTTGTTTCTTAAAAAAAAATAATAATAATCCCAAGAACTGAGTCTGCCAGGGCAATTCTACCAGAATAAGGGTTTACAAAACTAAAGCATCTGAACTAGTGATTTAGGGGGTGGGGTAGAAGTGCCTAAGGCAAAAAAATATATACCCATTTCCCCAATGTTCTATCTCATTCTCCCTTTTTTTTTTTCTCATGGAAAGGAATTATCAAATTCCACATAAAAATCCCAAGAGTGAATCAAAATCCCTATACATAACAGACTAGTACAGTAGAGTGTCCTAAAAACCCCTCAAACATAACATTAATAGTTACATAGGTTTAACAAATCCCAAATTGTAAACACACAGTAACAGATGACCTACTCAAGATTTAACAGTCAGTTATCAACCATTCCCACAGCCCCCCATATCAGTCCATCAGGTGTGAGGGGACAAAGCTTCTCAGTCAAAACTGCATCCTGGCGAAGATGGTCGGTGACTCTCGGTCAAGGCAGAGGGTGGGTGTGCCATGCTGTCAATCAAAGCTGATCAAAGCTGATTTGGGTCCTGGAAGCAAATCAATATCCGTGATTTGACACAAATCTCACAAATAAAGGTTAAAACAGTCTGAGATAAAAAGACTGGTCCACCAGACTGCTGCAAAATGCGAAGAGCCAGCAGCTTCCTATGTGAAGAGATGACTGCTTTACAGGACAGGCACCAGCTATAGTCTCAAGTCTTAACAGTGGTTAGGTCTCACAGATTTCTGTTAATTGTCCTCTTATCAATTAGAAACCTCAAAAAAAACAAAACACAAATACCCAATAACAGACAGATGACCAGGCTAAATACTTATTTGCCTAAGCATTTAGGATACAATGATTACATATAATCAGACTGAAAACAGCAAGGTATGACATAATTGAGTTGCATTAACAATTTCTATTGGCCATTGCTCTGACCATAAAAATCAGTTACAGGAAGAAAAATTGCAAGAACATAACTATAACATAACATAAGCAGTCAAGACTCAACCTTCAGCACATACAGGATAAAATAGCTTTAACTCAGTTTTATTCCAACCAATTGTCCCACTAACTGTCGGAGGGTGGAGCTTTAAAACTCCCAAATAGCTTTAACTAAGTAACTATAAGCCCAAGAATTTTTTACTCCACTAACAAATTCCATTAACCTTATAGTGATAACAGTGAGAAATCTGTTCCAATAAGTTCACAATTTAAACAAGTATATCGAAGTAGATGTTTCATAAGTGAACACTATATATGCAAATCAGTTTGCTTTTTAAAGTACCCAATATGTCCCTAATTTTAGAATGAGGTTTTAAAAAGCAAACAGCAATTGAAAGGGGCAAAAATAGATACATCAATTCATAGAACGTCCAGAGCTAGCAGCAAACTTATAGATCCTCTGATTCAATTCCCATTTTACAGAGGAGGGAAATGAGGTTCAGGGGCAGAAATAATTTAGCTAAGGTCATGTAGCTACCATTTAAACTCTTGGTCTCCTGGCTTCCAAGTGACTGTTCTTTCCATTACTTCATGCTGGTTGTCACCATAGAATAACTGACAAGTCACTTAGGTGCACAGTTGATGTTTCATGCTCTCTTTTCCTGTTGTTGGCGGCTTGTCGCTCTTTTTTTTCCCCTTTTTTTAAAGATGAGCCATATTCCTTCTGTTTCTGTGAACTGCTTGTTTTTCTAATTTAAAATTATGGACTACAAAAAAAGAAGTTTCCAGGTGAATTAAGTAGCTAACAGATGACTAAACAAGCCAACTGAATAAAAAGATTTCAGAAAATTATTTGGACCCAAAATTAGATCAATAAATTGCATCTGGAGTAATAAATTAGTCCTGGAAATCATCTTTTTAAAAGCTGATTATCTGAAGCTTCCAGAAATTTTTATTTCAGATAGATACATACAATGGGATTTCTTACCTAGGATTCTAAAACCAGTCTGAACCAATGACTTTGTAAGAATTTCCCAGTCAGCCTTAATTTTGACAGGCATGAAAGATTTAACAATGGCACCAGCTGAGGTGTAAATACTTTTCCATTGGCATTCGATGGTTTGGCTTAAATGACTATACTCTTAAGCACACAGAAATGAATCTGCTCTTTCTTAAGTATATTATTCTTCCCTTAGCCAATTTCAGACAGGAAAAACAAAACCAAACCAAACCAGTAAACTACTTTCTAAAGTAGCAGGAAGCAGTGGGGAGGGGACGGTGAGTTGCTCTCTACCCCACTTCTTTTTGCTGCCAAAACCTTTTTCTTACTTCCTAAAATCATGCTAACCTTTAATTGTTCCTTCAGATCAACTCTTCATAAATCACCTGCATTCTTTCCAGTTCTCTTCAAAACTTTTAAGATTAACAATATAGTGAATAGCTAGATAACTCCATAACTTACAAAGTTAACAAATAAACTGAATCAAACCAAACTTCCTCTTTTTTTTTCTTCTGCCTGAGTGTTTGACAACAATTAGCATCTCTCTTATCTGTCCAGGGAGAGCTCGAATTGTATTGCTTTTTCCCTTCCTCTTTAGTAATAGAGGTATCAATATTCAAACAAATTCCAAGAATAAAAAAATCTAGCATGCAAAGGCAATAGCAAAATTATATTTCCCATAATTTCAGAATCATCTCCAATATTCCTAATCAAATGTTTGTTTGTGTTTTTTTTCTTCTTCCTGAGTTTCAATAAGATAATGTTTTATTACTCTCTACTCTAGCAGGCTCTGAAAAACTGCTTTAAAGGAAAAACTTTCCTGTCAGTTTAAAATGGCCAAGTTCCATTTATTTACAAAAAGTTTAAAAGTTTAAAATAACAAGCAAATTTTCAAATAACCAATTCCCAAATTCCTTAATCATTATTCTTAAAACTTAACAAAGCTTTTAAATCAGCAAAACAGACTAGGGGCTTTTTTCAGGACCCCCGCCCTCGGAGAGAAGTTTGTTTCACCTTGAACATTTTTCCCTCCCAGAATCCAAGCTGAGCTTCTCTAAACTTCCAAGCCCACTTAGTGCATTTCTCTGCCTTCACAGAGAATACTAGATATTCCATTCAAACTTCTTTTCTTTAAATGTTAGCACATTGCTCTTCTATGTTTTTTTTTAACTTTTCAAACTTGCAAATCCCTTTCAATCTATGTTTTTGTTTCTTCCTTTCTCTCCCTTTTCCCCACAAGACTGCTACAGTTAGCCAGAGACAGAGAGAGAAAGAAAGTTTTTTTTTCAAACTTCTTTCCTTGCCTGGGCCACTCTTGAAAGAATTACTACTCTGAATGAATTCCACTTCAAACAATTCAGCCTGATTTTTTCTAAGCCTGCAACACAGAGACTGAATTCTTATCTCTTACAAAGTTGCTAATTTTTAACACAGAACAAAAAGTAAAGCAAACAAACAGATACACACAGATACATACAGAGCTCTATTTTCACCTTTTACATTTTTTAAAAGTCTGTTGCTTTTGCTTATGAATTATTGCAACAGATTAAAAATGGGCAATTTTATCTTAAATCTTTAACAGGCCTCTTAACCAACAGACAATCAATCATACAGAAACACAGAGCAAGAACCATAACCAACAGAACAGACAAATCACACAGAACACCCAGGACACAAACTGCAACCAACAGAACAGACTAATCACACACAGACAGAACATGGAACACATATTCCAGGGAACCAGATTAGACCGGACCATCACATAGCATCCCGGGGAGGTCAACAAGTGCTTTGATGTTGCATCCAACTTAGCCACTTGTTTCAGGAGTACTCACCAGACCAGGCGGCTGCAGTATGGTCAGGCAGCTGCAGGGACCCCTCTTATTAACCAGAACTGGATTTCAGGATTCTCTGTGCCAATTTTGAACCGAATTCAAAAATTTGGCTCTCAATCGCCTGGTTGGCAGAAAGAGATTTCTGGAAACTGGGGCTGAGAAGCATCTCTCGGTGGCCACCCCCTAGGATCCATAACCTTTCACCTTCCAGGGAGAGGGACTGGCTGTCAGACTGAGCCAAAGGCTTATCTCGGTGGGACCTCCAATGAAATGGACAGACACAAGATAGACAACTCTGACTATATTATTCAATTTAAAGCATCATTTATTAGCCGGCCGGCGCCTGACCCCATTAGACAGGCTAGTAGAGATCAGCCCCGAACCTTTAGTAAGGTACACTTTTAAGCCCGTTTGCCACATCCTGGTACAGCCTTGCGGTTACAAATTTGGGGAATCACTGACAGTTTCTCCTTTACAATGGGGAAGTGTCTGGACGAGAGTGAGCACACAACGGAGCCTTTTTGCAATGTAGACACATACTTCTCGGAAAGTCTAGGGTCTCATGAACCGGGGAATAGGGTCCAGTCTGAACATAACACTTCCCTTAATTTAGTTTAAGCAGCATTTTCCTATGAGCCTGAGGCCCCCTGACCCAGGGGTGAGGGGGGCCAGTCTTTTGTTCATTTCAAGTAAAATATAAGGAGACTCCAAAGGCTGGACAGAGGGCTCAGCTATTTTCCCTGCTACTGGAGAGTCTGAGACTAATATCTCTCTTGGACTTGGGAGTTCAAACCTGCAGTGGAATGATCACACTATACCTGAGTCCCCAGGAGCAGAGAGCTAACAGGCTGCCTGAGGAAGAGTGAACCAGGTCAGAAAAAAAGCAAATTAAAGTCCTTGAGCTTATCTATTTTGGGAGAGAGCCAGTGAGTGGCTATTATACTTCTAGCCTGAAAAGATAGGGAGAATGAATAATTTGAAGGGAAAAAAAAAGACAAAAGTGGGAAGGAAGTAGGTTTTTGAAGATCTTTAAAAGCCTAACACAGGATGTGATATTGGATCCTTAAAGTGTTGGGGGCCACTAAAACTCATTGAGCAATTGGGTGACATGGTCAGAGAAGCAGCAATGGATTGACTGAAATAGCAGAAGAAATGCTGTGAGTTCCTTTCTTCCCTTTATGTTATTTTTATGAAGGATGTTCTCAATTGAAAATCAACTCCTACTATCCATACTCATGGCCAAATACTACCATCATTACCTCTGAATGCTACCACTTTGCACTTTCCAGATCTACTCATTTCATTTCTAACTGCCCAAATAATCTCTCCACCTCAAAAACATAAACTCTGCTGACCCCAAATAATGGCCTATCTCTGTGTCCAATAATCAATTAGTAGCCTTCTTAATTCCCTTAATCCCTATAAAGGTGTTCCTCCCACCACCAACACCATGGAAACATCTGTTTAATTATCCACTCTGCTTTCCAGGCAGTGAGAGTTTACATAAGGAAATTTTTCTTCACGCTCCAAAAGACTGGTTTCTCCAACACTCTAAAAATGTCATTCTCCTAACAATCTGAGCTTTGGAGCAATTTTAGCCCCATTGGAACTAAGTGTTTAAGGGATTTGAACACATTCTTTTCACACTGTATCCTTGATCTCTTAGCCAGAAAGTGGAGGGAAGGGAAGATGGGAATCATCCAGAAGCAGAAAAAAAAATTAAACCAGTGTGAAAAAAAAATTCTATGATATTCTATGATAGCCCCAGAAGAGATAATAAACCCTGGAACCCAGTGTCTGGGTGGGGAAGTTGAACTAACTTAGTTTAGAGAAATAATTTTGTTCCTCTGTCATAGTCAGTCCCTTGAGGGCACTCAAGAATAATTTCTGTGTTAGTTTGTAGAACAAGGAGAAGGTAAGAATAAAAAATATGTAAACAAGGATCTGTGTTTTACCCATAGATATTCTTTCATGACTTTCCTTTTGCACAGTGACAGAGATAGATATCTTAGTCCCAGAAACTTGTCTAAAAAAACCAATTATGTTTTGTTCTTTTAGAGGAAAAAACAAAAAGATGAAAGAATTCATTATGCTTTAGTTTTAAAAATTCAGATAATATTCATAATTTTACAGATAATGAATATTTTATCACAAAGAACTATATTGTTTAATAAAAATGTGCTCATTTGGAACTTAAAACCTTGGAGTAGTAATATATATTAGTGTATATATATATATATATATATATATATATATATATATATATATATATATATATATATATATATATATTGTATATTGTAAATTGTATAGTGTAAATATGTATGTGTATATATATACACACACACACACACACACACACATATATATATATATATATATACATATATATATATATATATAGGATTTTTTGAAGAGATATTGCAGATGGGCAATTTGTCAGATTCAGAATACAGTAGAAGGAAAAAATAGAACTGTATTACACTTAGAAATTGTGTAGTGATTTTATTGATACCAAAATGTTCACTACTTACTGCAAAAACCTATATCTTTAATACCAATCTTTTTCCAAGAATGTTATAAGATATATTATGACAAAATTGGTTATCCAAAGTTCATCAGTATTGTAGTAAGTTTCATGAGGGCAAACTTACATGGGTTCTAGAAAACAGATGATGTTTTTACACTTTCCCAGTTACCAATGGAGTAAAACAGGGCTGTTTATTTACTTCTGTGCTTTTTTACATCATGTTTTCAGCAAATCCATCAGACTCCTTTAATAAGAATGAAAACAGCATCCATTTTTGTCTCCTTTGAGTGAAACAGAATTTCAGTATCTCCAAAGAAATTCAAGATGCACAAATTTAGAGACATCTCCACTCCAAATGTTCCTGTGGACTATTTGTGCTCAATCTGCGGTAGAGCTGGCTGGAATAGGAGAAAGGCCAGTTGTCATGAAGAAGAGCAGCTCATAAGTGAGAAGTCAGGGTGTTACACTGACCTCCTCAAAATAGCAAGAGAAGCAGTGATAAAAAAAAATCCTATGTACAAGGTTCACATGGACAAAAATGATAAGAGTAAGAAAGGTCAGGTGGGTGTAAGAGCCACTCTAATTCCCTTGCCAGAGTTTGTTAAATTTTCAGTGTGAGCATTTATACATGCACCCCAGAAATCAGCAATCACCACAAATCAATGTTTGATTTATTGTTTTGTTGATTAACTAGATTTTAAAAAGCAATGATGCAGATTAAATTTTGTGTGGGAATATTTTTTTTTCCTGGAGGGTCTATTTGTTGAATATTTACTACTGTACCCTATATTGGGATATTTGCTTGAGCTCAGTAGGCAAACAGAAGACTTAGGGAATGAAATCATCAATGCACAGAATGCCTAATGATTATAGGTTAATAATAATAATAGCTAATTTTATATAGCGCTTTAAGATTCCATAACTGCTTTTTATCCATTACCTCATTTTAGTTCAATAATGTCATTAAGGTACACTCAAAATAGTAGAAGAACCAGAGATAGACTACTGGTATGATAGTAGGTGGATCTTATGCAAATGATTCATTCATATAAAGGGAAATAAATGATACAGATCAAGGACGGGCAGAGAAAATGTAACTTGCATTAGTAGCAAATGAAATAACCAGAATAAGAAAATCAAAGTATCCAAGTATAATGCAGAATGCCATATAATATTTTTTTGGTGAGGGAATCAGGGTTATGTGACTTACCCATGGTCACACAGTAATTATCAAGTGTCTGAGGCTGGATTTGAACTCATGCCATGCAAATATTAGGTTTTTTTTTTTTTTTAATTTAATTTAATTTTTTAATTTTTGAAAATTTTTATTCTATCTTTTATTTATTTTTAACACACACAGCTTTATGAATCATATTGGGGAGGGGAAATTAGAACAAAAGGGAAAAATCATAGGAGAGATTAAAAAAAACCAGAAAAATAAGTGAACTTAGCATGTGTTCATTTACATTCAGTCTCCTTAGTTCTCTTTCTGATTACAAATGGCATTTTCTGTCCAAAGTCTATTGGAATTGCTTTAGATCACTGAACCACTGAGTAGAACCAAGTCTTCCATAGTCGATTGTCACACATTCTTGCTGTTACTGTGTACAATGTATTCCTTGTTCTGCTTCTTTCACTCAGCATCATGTAAAATTTCCCAGACCTTTCTAAAATCAGTTTGTTCATCATTTTTTATAGAACAATAACATTCTATTACCTTCAAATACTACAACTTGTTCAGCCATTCCCACTTGATGGACATCCACTCATTTTCCAATTCTTTGCTACCACAAAAAGAGCTGCTACAAAATATATTTGCACATGTAGATCCTTTTCTCTCCTTTTATAATTTCCTTGGGATGCAGATCCAGTAATGGCATTGCTGAGTCAAAAGGTATGCACATTTTGATAGCCCTTTGTATACAGTTCCAGATTGCTCTCCAGATTAGTTGGATCATTTCACAACTCCACCAACAATGCATTAGTGTTCCAGTTTTTCCACATCCCCTCCAACATTTATTATTATATTTTTCTGTCATCTTAGCCAATCTGAGAAGTGTGAGGTGGTACTACAGAGTTGTTTTAATTTGCATTTCTCTAATTAATAATGATTTAGAGCATTTTTCATATAACTATAAATGACTTTAATTTCATCATCTGAAAAATGTCCTTTGACCATTTATCAATTGGGGAATGACTTGTATTTTTATAAATTTGACACAGTTCTTTATATATTTTAGAAATGAGACCTTAATCAGAAATACTACCTGTAAAGATATTTTTCCAGATTTGTATTTCCCTTTTAATTTTTTTCTATTGATTTTGTTTGTGCAAAACCTTTTTAATTGAACGTAATCAAAGTTGTCCATTTTGCTTTTCATAATGTTCTCTAGTTCTTCTTTGGTCTCAAATTCCTTCTTTCTCCAAAGATTCAATAAATAAATTATCCCTTGTTCGCCTAATTTGTTTATGGAATCATCCTTTATGCCCAAATCATGTCCATAATTTTGACCTTATTTTGATATGAGGTATGACATGTAGGTCTATGCTGAATTTGTGACATATAATTTTCTAGTTTTCCCAGCAATTTTTGTCAAATAGTGAGTTCTTATTCCAGAAGTTGGAGTTTGGGGTTTTATCAAATACTAGATTGCTACAGGCCTTGCTTGTTTCGTCATGTATATGTAATCTATTCCTCTGATCCACTCTATTTTTCAGCCAATACCAAATAGTTTTGATGTCTGCTACTTTATAATATAATTTTAGGTTTGGTATTGTTAAACTACCATCCTTTGTATTTTTTTTTTCATTAATCCCCTTGATATTCTTGACTTTTTGTTCTTCCAGATGAATTTTGTTATTATTTTTTCTAGTTCTATAAAATGTTTTAGTATTTTGATTGTTATGGTACTGAACAAGTAGACCAATTTAGGCAGAATTGTCATTTCTATTATATTAGTTTGGCCCAACCGTGAACAACTGATATTTTTCCAATTGTTTAGATCTGACTTTATTTGTGTGAGAAGTATTTGTAATTGTGTTCCTATAGTTCTTGGGTTTATCTTGGTAGGTAGACCCCAAGTATTTTATTTTGTCTACAGTAATTTTAAATGGAATTTCTCTTTCTATCACTTGCTGATAAGCTTTGTTAGTAATATATAGAAATGTTAATGATTTGTGTGGCTTTATTTTCTATCCTGCAATTTTGCTAAAGCTGTGAATTGTTTCCAGTAGGTTTTTGGATGATTTTCTAGGATTCTCTAAGTATAACATCATATAATCTTCAAAGAGTGACAGTTTTATTTCCTCATTTCATATTTTAATTCCTTTCGTTTCTTTTTCTTTTCTTATTTCTAAAGCCAACATTTCTAGTACAATGTTGAATAATAGTGGTGATAATGGGCATCCTTGTTTCACCCCTGATCTCACTTAGAATACATCCAGCTTCTCTCCATTGCAGATAATGCTTGCTTTAGGTTTTAGATAGATACGACTTATTATTTTAAGGAAAACTTCCTTTATCCCTGTCCTCTTTAGTGTTTTTAATAGGAATGGGTGCTTTTGTCAAATATAAATAGATGCAGTTTTTCTGCATCTATTGACATTATTGAATCATTTCTGTTAGTTTTATTATGTGGTCAATTATAGTAATAGTTTTCCTGATATTGAACCAGCCCTGAATTTCTGAATAACAGTCTTTTAAAGGTTCTTTTCCATTCCTCTCTCTGTTTGAGTGGGATGAATGTTGAAAATAAAATCTGGGCTGTATGGTAAATGATATGGGATTACAGCTTTTTCCTTTACCTCAATATGTATTCAGTGGTTAAAGCATTGACAAAGCCCCTGTCTTGTAAATTTGGATTTCTGGCTTTAGAGTACTCCATGATTGAGAACTATTACATTAAGACACTAAATGGCTTTTTTGTCTCTTGCAAGGTACTACTTTTGCTGTGGGAAGCCCTGATGATATTTATTGCTGGTTATGTCTGTTTAGCACACTTGGGAAGAACCATAAATTGGGTAAGAGAAAATACTAACACTCAACTATTTCTCTTGAAGGTGGGGGGGAGAAGAATGAGGCTGAGTTTCTTTGTATAAATTGAGCCCTCGTTTAGAGGGCTTACTGGAAGTAAGTTGACAGGTGATGTTTAAATAGCTATTCACAAGGAAATTATTTACAGGAATCATTTTTCAATAGAATTCCCCCCCCTAACTACTGAAAAATATGACAGATTCTCCACTCTGTTTACCAAGGACAGCTCAGTTCCAAAGTAACACAGAGTTTATTGCTACTGTAATGTTCCAACTGTGACTGCACGTCATGTTCTAACAGCCCCGGAATGAGAGGGAAAAAAAAAAAGAAACGAAACTAGGCATGAATTCTACTGGAGTGGGCAGAAAGAGGAAGGAGTAATGGACCTGAGCCATCCCTTGGGGGAACCTGATTTAACAGTAGGTGGGAGCTGACAAGTGATGTGGGAAAAGGAAGAAAGCCTAATGTCCTACAAAATACCTCCTAGTAGGTAATCATTGCACCTTTAGAAATTCATTCTCAAATAAGAGACTTATGAATCTATCCTTGTTAAAATGCAAATAGAACACTTTAGCTCTTACTGTATGTACAGGTAGGGAAGGAAAGAGTTGACCAGATCTTCCCTTAAGAGCAGGTTTGGATGGTGGGAAAGGTCAGAAAACACAAGGATTCTAGATGTACAAGAGAGAAGACAATACTAAAGGAAGAGAAATGTAGAGAAAAGAGCAGAGGCAACCACACAAAAATTTCATGGATTTTCCCATTCTTCAGAGCATCAATAAGAACAAGCTGTCAGTTGGCTTGGAGTTGAGATCTTGAGGCAATATGCAGTAGTAAACTGAAGGAGGATAATGACTCATATTTCTATTACATTTTTAAATTTACAAAATACTTTCCATTGTGAAGCAGGCAAATAAAAATATTCTCCCAATTTTATTAGAAAGGACACTGGGACCAAGAGAGGAGAAGTTATTTTCTACAAATAAAAATAAATATTAGGGGCAGGATTCAAACCTATATTCAATAAGTATAAATCTAGTGTTTTTTTTCTACTACTCCATTCTAGAGTGAATAATAATTTTGTCACTGGCAAAAATGCAGATCCAAAAAAATCCTCTCCCCCCCACCTCCAGTCTTGCTAAATAAAGGTTATTGGGTGATTTGTATGGACCCAGGAAGCAACCAAGGGCATGATAGCAATTGAAATGAATTTTTTTGCACCTTCTCCCAAAGAATGTACTGAATTCAAAATGGTAATGGAGGTAGAAGAAGAACTTAAACAAAAGACATATCAAACATTTTTTGGCTGACTGGCTCTGAGTCTGAATCACAAAAGAGCTAAAATCATGTCTGGAGCTAGAATATAGGAATTGAAAATCCTCTCTTCTATGAGAAAAAATTTGAAGGATGGCTGTAATCCATCAAAGAATCATCGTGTTTCAGAAACATAGACCTAGCAGAGATAATCATGATCATAAGCGATACCAAGAGATGATAATATCATGGAGAGAACAGACTAAAGAAGATTCCATGCTGAGAGAAATGAGCAGAACCAGGAGATCACTATACACTTCAACAACAATACTGTATGAAGAGGTATTCTGATGGAAGTGGAAATCTTCAACATAAAGAAGATCCAACTCACTTCCAGTTGATCAATGATGGACAGAAACAGCTACACCCAGAGAAGGAACACTGGGAAGCGAATGTAAACTGTTTGCACTACTGTCTATCTACCCAGGTTACTTATACTTTTGGAATCCAATTCTTACCGTGCAACAAGAAATTTGGTTTTACACAAATATATTATATCTAGGTTATACTGTAACACATTTAATATGTATGGGATTACCTGTCATCTAGGGGAGGGAGTAAAGGGAGGGAGGGGATAATTTGGAAAAATGAATACAAGGGATAATGTTATAAAAAAAATACTCATGCATATATACTGTCAAAAAATATAATTATAAAATTAATAAAATAAAAAAAGAAGATTCCAGCATGGTACAATAAATGACAACCCAAAGATATTATAAGAATAGCATATGACAACTCAAGATAATCCAGTGGAAACCACACTCTAGAATTATTTCCCCTGGCTACATGTTTTCCCTACTTGTTTATGTTTTTACATGTAGTACACATATACCTTCTCCATGTGTCAGCTTCCATTTATATATTATCTTCATATGCATTTCCTTAGATGCAATAATCTGTAGAAAATTGTATCTTTGTATATGTGGCAGATTAGGGGTGGGTGGGAAATATCCTTTTTCATAGAGACATTTAGATAAGATAGGGGTACTTGCTTTTTTGTGTGTCCCCAGTCAAGTCACTAAATCTTTCTAAATCTCAGTTTTCTCATCTATAAAATCCAACTGTAATAGCAACTACCTCACAATATTGTCGTAAGGATCAAATGTGATAGTATCCTAACTATTATTAAATAAAAAATTAGTGATTTAATATTTGTTTTATTTTATTATTAATTATATATTATATATAATATATTAACAATTAAAATGAATAAATTTAAATAATAAAAATTTAATAGGATGAAATCCTATTATTCTCATTATTTATATTTCTATACTACTTCATAGAATCACAGAATCTAAGAGTTAGACAGGGCTTTAGCAACCATCTAGTCTGACCCAAAAAAAATCCTCATTACTGAGAAGTAATCAGTTATCCAATCTCTGTGCTTGAAGACTTCCAATTTAATTAAAGGATTTTTGCTTTGAACTGGTGTGACTTTTGGTTGTTCTGGAAAAGAAACATTGATGATGGATTATAAGCTAAGATTTCAAGTCATGTTGACCCAAAACATGCTTTAAACTGAAAGTAGTTTCCAGGGATCCACAAAGTAAAGTATTAAATGGTAGTAGGGCTATACCATGAAGAGAGTAGAGTACTGTCTCTATAAAAATTAGGGAGAAATTTAGGTACTAGGGACAGAGACGTAAAATCTGAATATTGGGCAAAAGGAGATAACCAAAAGATTTTTGACTTTAAAAGCAATTTAAGGGGTCAGCTAACTCAACTGGCCTCCAAACCCCATGCTGTTTACCACTTTAATTGCATTCAGGATTGGGAAAAATAAAACCAATTCATATTCCAGAAGTTATCAGCCATATTTTCTCTCATCAGAACAAAGGAACAGGGAAAGAAGTCTTATGGAAATGTTTGAAGTACCAAGCAGTTTCTAGGAGATCATAGTACATGAGAGCAGCTACAAGGGGCCTTAGAGACCGTTTGGTCGATTCCCCTCATTTTACAGAGAAAGCGTCTGAGGTCCAGAGAAGTTAAATAATTTGACCAATGTCATACATTTAGTCTCTGAGCAAAGAACAGAGCCCAGTTCTTCTGGTTCACAATCTCTTTCAATTATATTCTGCTGCCAAACATCAGACTGAATCCTCACAGCAGAGAGCCAGCTCCACAAACACAGGCTCTAGTCCAGCAAGTCATGAAGGTACAAAACTGCCTGGGAGGTGGGGAGGGATGGAGAGAGAGGAGGGAGAGTGAAGGGCTTTGGACTGACTCGGTCCATTACATTCAGCCAATCTCAGTGAATGATTAATGACAATAAACAGGATGTTCCCAATAGGGAAAGTCTTTGACAACTAATTAATTGTAACCTAGCAAAGACAAAAACATAGCACAACTCCACCAGCAGATGCCAGAGTGGCCATTCCATTCATGAGGCAGATCCCTATTCTTGATTACAAATTTTAATTATGTTTAGGGGTAAATTGTTTGTTTCTTCTAGACTCAGCAGTTGCCAGATTTGGGGGTTGTGTGTGTATGTATATGTGTATTTTCTTCTCCATCTTACCAACAGCAGGAACTTTGTTAGCTCATATGTTATTTAGTTTTGCATTTAATTTCATTTCTAAATATTCATTCTCTTCTGATTTAAACTCTGGAATACAGAACTCTTAGGCAGGCAAAAGGATGAGAAAGTCAAATATGCAGTATCCTCTGATTTTTTAATTAGTACATAAAATTATAATTGCAAAAATTATTTATGTTAATAATGCTAGTAACTCATCGTATTTTTATGATGATTTGTAGTTCAAAAGCACTTTTCTGGATTTTTTTTCATATTTGATATACATAACAATGTTGGATGGATATTGTTAACTCCACTTGAAGTTGAAGATAGGAGAGAGAAATATTATCACTAATGTTAATAGAGTACTTAAAACTCTGCCCTACATCTCCCTAATGCATTTCTCATGTAATATTTTGCATTATAATTATCTCCTTGTATCTTATACAAATATTAGTCTGTGAATTCCATGAAGGCAGGGATACAATGCTAGTTAGCACTAACTAGTCCTAGCAGAATGCATATGTATCTACTAAATGATTGTTGTTCAATAAATGAATGATTGATATTCTTATAACATTTCACAGTTTACAAATACTTTCTTCACAGAAACTCTGGGTGGCAAATAATATGCTATACCCATTTCACAGATGAAAAAACTGAGATGCAGAGGCCGAGTAACTTACAAGGTCAGAGCTAAAAAGTAGTGGGCATGGAACAGATTCAGTCCATACTTTTTCCTTTACAGTATAAATTCATCGATAAGAGGCAAGGTGTCACAATAACAAAAATGCAAGATTGGAGTCACAAAAATCTGGATTTAAATCCTAGTTCTATCACATTTCTATGTGACTTTGAGCAAGACACTTCCTTCTGAGCCACAGAGGACTGAATGCTAAGGTTACATGCCTGTGAGTTTGGGCATTTAGGTGACAGTGATTATAGCTCCTGAAGTTAGGAAGATTCATCTTCATGAGTTCAAATCTGGCCTCAGACATTTACTAGCTGTGTAACCCTAGGCAAATCCCTTAACCCTGCTTGCTTCAGTTTTCTCATCAATAAAAGGACCAGGAGAAGAAAATGGAAGCTCATTCTAGTATCTTTGCCAAGAAAAGCCTAAGTGAGGTCATGAAGAATCAATAATTCCTGAACAATAACTGTTAGCTTATATATATATATATATCATAGAGTATCTTTTAGTAAGTCACATAATCAAGCTCAAACTCAGGAACCAAAAAACTCTACTACTGACTTTAGTCCTGGCTTGAATTTGGGTGGGAGGAGTGTTTGTTTTTCTGTTTTCCTATTCTGGGAGACTCTTGATGACTCCCTGGGGGAGACAATTACTTTTTGGTGTCTGGATCTGGGAAATATGGCAAATACAGACTCCAATCATCTAATAAACAAATCTGGAAACTCAGTCCCATCAATGTGAAGAATCCCCTTGCTTCCTCCCTGAAACAGGGCTGGCAGGCAAAACATGGGTCCCTTAGTAGATAATACTGCCAAACTGAAAAGTAAATACTTTTCTCTGCTGGAAGGAAAAGAAAGTAGGGAATAATTATCTAAGAAAACTAATAGCACTAAAAAATAAAATAAAATCCTTCCGAGTAAAAATTTATCACTGAGTAGGAAGCTAGATATGAAGGGATTTTATTAAAAGTTGGAATATGTTGGCTTTTTTCCCCCAAGTATTTTAAATTGGTGGAAGGATCTAATTGCTTTCCCATGTTTTAACGAGTGCTATTGAACCCTCTACTTGCTATACTAATACATGTAGTGATTTGACTCTGGACCTGGATTAAAACCCTTCAAGAACTTAGGAGATACCATGGATCATGAATAGCCTCACTCTCTAACCTCCTGAAATCAATAAAAATTGAAGCTACTTAGTTCAAAACCTCAGCAGACACATGATTTTATTAATATTGTTGCTCATATTGATGGTGCAGAACACAATTCTTCTGATGTTTTCTAATCCTGTGCAAAGATATTGATAATCAATCAATGAGTATTTATTAAAGCCCTACTATATATCAGACACTATACTAGGTGTCAAGGATACCAATATAAAAGTGAAGTAGTCCCTTTCCTCAGCAAGCTTTCATTCTATTGGGAGAGACAACATACATATATGGAAAATGGATAGATATGAGGTGATCTAGATGCTGGTACTATCAGGAAAGGTTTTATGTAAGCAGTGCCATGGCATTGCACATGAAATATTGGGCAAGCAATCAAGGAAACCTGACTTTGAATACCACCTCCAATACTCATTGAGCAAGTCATTTTATCTTTCTCATACCAGGTTCTTTATTTGTAAAAAGGGAGTAATAATAGCATCTGCCTAATAGGCAAATGAGAAAAGCTATGTAAAGTGTTTTGCAAACCTTAGTGTTCAATATTAAATGCTAGCTATTATTTTTTATTAAAAGATAGCTTTTGAGTATATCTTGAAAGAAAGTCAGGAATCTAAGGAAAGGGTGAGGATAAAGTGTACTCTAGGCATGGGAGACAGCTAGTTCAAAAGCAGATGAAGATGGAGTATCATTTAGGGGAAATGGTCCACAGAGAGTATGAATGGAAGTAATGCAAACTAAGGCTGCAAAGATAGGATAAAGCCAGGTGGCAAAACATTTTAAATACCAAGCAGAAACGTTTATATTTGCCACTAAAAGTAATATGAAGTCATGGGAATTTATTGTGCAGTAAAACATCAAAGTCAGAATTGTATGGTAAGGGTTGAAGAAATACAATGAGAGATTTGCAAAATAAACATTCAGAAGAACCTCATTAGAAAATATACAAACACAGATTCTAATAGCCCTGCCTAAAGGTTCCTGAATCTTGTTCTTTAGTTCATACTGGCAGGTTTGACTGAAACTTTGTACATTGCTTATCTATCTCTGATGAAAAATTCAGAAGTATTTTGATGGTGCCCAGTGATTCAAGCTTTTAATCTCCCCACTCCCCCACAGGTACCCTTTAAGCAAAAGATTTCTGATTGCATAGTCAATTTAATTACTCTTCTCATTATTTTCTGAGTTAATTAATTAACTAGGAGGAGAAAGGATTAGCCATATCCTCATAGCCAAGCTAAATATGCTGTCCAGGTTGTGAGTTCCCAACTTGTCACATTTTCAAGACTTGATCCATCCACTGGAAACAGGGCATCATTTGCCAGTGGTTCTTGGAAATGGACAAGAGTATAGGAAGGTCTAGCACCTATCTATACTGAAGCAAGGATTTAGGTCTACAAAAGAAGAGATCTCACATGAATGATTCATTGACAGAAACTCACTCCTATTAATAGACACAGAATTCTCCTTTGTGGGGAAAAAGTTAAATTACCCATCAGAGGAGATCCCAGCCCATACTGAAGAGGTCTTATATATATAATGGGCTGGGCAGGAGCCATAAGCCTAAGTTAAATAAAACACCTTCAGGACCTTGGAGAAAGGTTTCAATTCCAAGACAAGAAGGATGAGCAATGAGGAATCAAGAAATAGACAAGAGACATTGTCACTGTATTGATCATACCAGCATTTCTTCTGCTTATAGTAAACAGGAACTGTATGTGGGAGGAGAACAGAGGGAGACTTTGCTCAAGATGCAGTCACTAAAAATCCTAAAAGAAGATTCTCTATTTTTCAGCTGCTTTAATGAGTTGAGCAATGGATTTGTAATCAGGAGACCTAGATTTGCATCTGGGTTCTATTGTTTATTTTGTAAATCTCAAATTTTTTTTAGTATAAATGTTCATATCTTTCTCCTGGGAGGGTATAATGTATCAAGCAGAAATTTTCCATTTGGCTTGTTTAAGCATCTTCCCTATGACTTTTAGTTTGTTTTTGTTCAGTCATGTCCAACTCTTTGTGACCCCATGTGGGGTTTTCTTGGCAAAGATGCTGGAGTATTTTGTCATTTCCTTCTCCAAAAGCTGTTGTTGTTTAGTTGTTTCAGCCATGTCCAACAGTTTGTGGCACTGTTTATGTTTTTTTGGGCAAAAGTACCAGAATGGCCTCCCATTTTCTTCTCCACCTCATTTTATAGATGAGGAAACAGGCAAACATAATTAAGTGACTTGCTCAGAATCAAATAGTAAGTCTCTGAGGCCACATTTGAACTCAGAACATGAATCTTACTGACTTCAGACTTCCATTGGGCCACCTAGCCACCCTTAAACTTTTAGCTTACATGCATTAAAAGTAACTTTCTCTGTCATTAGATGTTAAGAAGCAAATCTTGAGTGACAAGATAGCGCTAATTCCACAGAACATGGATATGCAGCATACTAGAGCAGGTAATTACTGAGAGCCTGTGACAATCTAGTAAACCAAATTCTAATGAAAGAGGTATCACTTAAGGAGTCTGACTTGGATGTGCCAATTGGAACCCATGAACCAGAGTCAGCCAACACTGTTATTGTAACTATTATTCCAAACTCACAAAGAAATACATAAACCCAATAATGACATTAATAATAATAATCATTTAGATATTCACTGTGAAAAAAGGTTTGCCAAACTCTTTACAATAATGATTTCATTTTAATCCTCACAAAAACCCTGTAAGTTGGGTGCTATTATTATCTCCATTTTACAAATGAGAAAACAGAATCAGAAAGGTTAAGTTGCCCAGGGCAACAGAGCTAGTGAGTGTTGGAGGAAAGCTATGAAGCTAGCTCTCTTTGACTCCAAACCTGATGCACTGTCTCTGAGGTCTTGCTGCTTCTCAAGGCAAGGCAGACTTGCATTTCTTTCCTAGGCTGTGAGTAGATGAAGCTTTGTGGACCTTGGGTCCCTGTGAGATTGGAAACACATACATAAAAAAAACAGAGCTGTAACTAGAAATATTTTCAATTGAGGCAAAAATGGTTGATCAGTGATGAGAAGGCTGTGGGACATGCAGAGGACAATGTGACCTTGGAAAAAGTTGCATC
The DNA here is from genome assembly GCF_048593235.1 of Sminthopsis crassicaudata. Classification (NCBI taxonomy): domain Eukaryota; kingdom Metazoa; phylum Chordata; class Mammalia; order Dasyuromorphia; family Dasyuridae; genus Sminthopsis; species Sminthopsis crassicaudata. Next base: position 252,083,394 of record NC_133618.1, read on the forward strand.
TGGACAGGGAATGTTCTGACTGTTGACCTCTCTAGGAGTTAAGGAGGAGACGGCCATGGAAAAGAGAGACTTGGGAATAGTTGTGCCATGTGGTAGATGAACAAAAAAATCACCAAGTCAGCTATTAAGTATTCAAGGAGAAATCCCTGCCCAGCAAGGAAATGCACTTTCCCATATCATCACTGTAAAGTAAAGATGGACCTTGGCTGCTATGGTTCTAACAAAAACCCAATCTTCAGCTTTCAGAAAAGGGAAAAGGCTAGGCTAATATTGTTTTCTGGTCAAAAAAAATTTTTTTTCTCACTTCATTTGAACACTGTTAGCATAGGACACCAGTACAAAGGAAAATGTACCTGTAAAAAGGAAAAGATCTTCTAAATAAAAGAAGGAAATAAGCATTTATTAAGCACCCACTATGTACTAAGCTCTTTACAAGAATTATCTCATTTAATCCTCATAAGAATCCTGTTAGATAGAGGCTGTTATTATCCCCATTTTACTATTTAGGAAACTGAGGTTATGGTTGCTTATCCTTTGTCCTCAAATAGGATCAATGAATCACAAGGGCAGAGTTGTGTAAAATTATTTACCTCACTCTCAAGTAAGACAGAAGTTAAGTGATTTGTCTAGATTCACACAACTAATAAGTAGGTGAGACTGCATTTGAACTTGTCTTCCTGATTCCATGCTTAGCTCCCCAGCTGCCTCCCACCTAGGTATGAAATGAGTCTTCTTGTTCTGTTGTAAAACCTCATGCCTTCATGAAATACAGATGACAAATCTTCCTGAGGATAAAAAGAAATGGAAAAACAATCTGTCTTTTCACCTTTTCCCCAACATGTAAAACCAATTCTGTTATTCTTGTTGGCTATCTCTCTTTTAAGGTAGCCAGATGGCACAGTGGATAGAGTGCTAGGCCTAAAGTCAGAAAAACCTGAGGTAAAATCCGGCTTCAAATACTTTCTAGCTATGTGACCCTTTGAATCATTTAACTCTGTTTTCCTCAGTTTTTTCAGCTGTAAAATTAGCTGCAACTCCAGTTTCTTTGTTAAGAAAATCTCAAAAAGAGTGATAAAAGGTCAAACACAACTGAACAACATCTTTCTCTTTAATTATTCATCCTGGGAGTTTGAACTACATGATCTTTAAGGTCCCTTTCAGCTCTAAATTTATAACTTAAGTCACATCATTACTTTGCATACTCTTGGACCTTAGTTTTCCAAATAAGGAAGTTCAGCTTATTTAGTTCTTTTCCATTTCTAAATTCAATGGTATCGTGGACTTTAGGAAGCCAATTATGGATAATCCAGAAGAGATGGCAATTGTACATCCTTGTGCTACATGGCTATAGGTCAATAAAAAGGAAATGTATGTTGTGATATTTTCCCATGTTCCAAAGATTCAATGTGTCAGGTTGGTGACTCAGTTCATGACTTCCCTAACTTTCAATTTAGCTCAAATTTCTACTTACTCCTTGGATCTGGTGCGGACCTTCTCATCCCCAAATATGGCCTCTCTCTAGACTACTAGCTCTATGCAAATGGAGGAGAATTCTTTTAAAGTGCCACTTCCAAATAAGTGGTTATGAATGAAATAATTTTGTATATATCTTTCAAATGCTAAATTATCCAGGAAGACTTCCTTATTCATCCATTTCTCCCACCTTTGTAATACTTTGTATCTTTTAAATATATTTTTACAATTTTTTTGCATTATACTTTATATCACAATAATTAGCCTTTGAAATCTATAAAACTGTAAGCTCCATGAGGGCAAGGACCATGTCACAGTCTCCTTTGCATCCACTCACAACATAGCCTAACAGTGTTCAGGATTCAGAGTGGCATAGATTTGACTGAATTAAGAAGGGAGTTAGCTAGTATGCTACAGTTATAAATGGATGCTGTCATTGCTCAGCACCTTGTTATTCCTTCCATAGTTTTGTGTTTTACTGACCCTACTACTGCATGCTGACTTTTCCTGACTTTGAACTACTGCTTTTACTTCTACCTAACCCTTAGAATTAATTTACACCAGGAAATTCTTTGGATTGACCCCAAATTGGTTTTCATTTTATCCTTTCAAGTTATTATTTGCCTTCCCCTTCCACCTCTACAAATTATATCCCTCTGATCTTGTTAATTTTGCCTAATCACTACCTATAGGGGGCAGGCACCCAATTCAAAGAATTCAATAAATATTTGTTGTTGTTAACAAGCAGAGAAAGAGATAAAGGCTCTGAGGAAATATTATTCTGTTAAATAAATTAAAGAAATGGCACTAATAGAAATCACCAGACATCAATAATGCCTGTAATTGGGTGAGAGAAGAAGAGTCAGGTTCTAAAGGGACAGAATATATATTCATTTCTGTCCTGATTTTAGAAGACTCCTCCAAGTCAGGATCTTGAGTCAGGTCTGCTCACCCCAATTTACTTTGCCTTTTACTCTCATGATGAAGGCCTGAGAGCTGTTTTCATTTGCTTCTGGAATAATTATAGAGGGAAGCAGATTGCTGGGCTTGATTTGTCTAATGCTGATTTGGGGACTGAGAAATAGAGTTTCACATGTGCTTATCATGTAATTTTTTTCCCCACCACACTTAATCTCCACTATTATCCATAGGTTATAACCTGAGGCAGCAAACACCGACCACTCACAGGAGAAAGCTGACATATTTGAAAGCTAGCTTATTGTTTATTTATTGCATCTAGGTGTTCTAGGACAGTGCCTGGCACTCGGTAGCCCCCTAAATACTTTTTAGTTGATAGAATCCACTATTGCTATTAGCCCAAATTCTTGGCTTCAGAAATTTCTTCTGGCTCCACACCAATTTTCATCCCAAATCATTTTTCTCCTGCAAATATCAATCATGCAAATTCTTTTAACTCTCAAAAGGTGGTGTTCAATTTTTAAAGTTCAGATAGATTCTCAATTTAACTGCTGAGAAATTCAGACTAAGTTTCCTTTGAAAACCTGAATTGATTCTGATTAAGTTCAACTAATGTTAATGAACTGAAGAAATTTAATGGTCTTATCCATTTTTTTTTCTTTTCAAACTCTTAGAGAAAACTAGAGTCAGAATTCAATCTCCAACAAAAACACTTAGTGCAATGGAAGGAAAAGTAGATTTAGAGTCTGAAACTAACTGTATGACCTAGAACAAGCCACTACATGCTTGTGAGCTTGTTTCCCCAACCATAAAATAATACTTGCATCAACTACTTCAGAGGATTACTGCATTGAAACTCTTTTGTAAACTCTAAAGCACTACATGAACACAGCTATAAAAAGAATCGGGAAGGAAACAAGATTTTAAGTGCCTGTTATGTTCCAGGAATTGTGTTAAGTGCTTTACAAATTTTATCTCATTTGATCCTCATAACAAACTCAGGAAGTTAATGTTATTACTTTTACAACTGAGGAAACTGAGTCCAACGGAGGCTAAGTGACTGGTCCAGTAAATATCTGAAGCCAAATTTTAACTGAGATATTCCTGACTTCAGGCCCAGAACTCTATGTACATCATCACCTACCTGCCTCCTTGGAAAATCCCAATCTTTCACTACTGAGCTAAGGCAAGAATTAGATACTATAGCCTCTTCTCCCTGAAGCAAAGCTGTATATCATGCTGTAAATGTTAGCAGTGACCAGGAGCTGTCCACATCTAGAATTCAAGGATTTTTTTTTGGCTCCCTGTCAAATTGTATATTGACTCTTTGTAAAGAGTTTCTTGAACTTTTATATAATATCTCTTCCCTGCCTCGATGCTGAATTTCAAACTTGTTCCTCTAATTCAGAACCTGAATTTGGTCTCTGTTTACTTGGTATGTCAAATGATAGTACTTCTCATAACTGACCCAACTTCTCCCAACAAGCTACCTCTTGCTTTTTGCTCTCATAAAATCAAGCAGTGCTGCCACAGACCATCGCGTCTAGAGCAGGTGAGGAAGTTTTTTCTGCTGTTACCTTTGTATTAGGGTGACTGGTGCTGAGTCATGGAATGTTTGAATAGCTCCTCTGTGAATACTGGGTAATACCCCTATTTACAATTGTTAAGAATTCACATATGTTTAAACAGTCCACCCTACCATGATGCAATTTAAGGAAGCTTTGTTGTGTTCTTTCCAACCACAAAAAATAAGATACCAGTCAGAAGATTTTTGTTCCCTACTTTTATAAAAGAAATATATACATACTGTGAGGTGAAATACATCCATATACTTTGCTCATCTGGCAATACTGCTGACATGTTCCTGAAAGAACGCCACTCCATATAAGATATAAAGTTTCTCCAAGGCATATTACAGACGAAGCTATGACCAACAAAAGGGGGAAAGCCTCTTAAACTAAAGATCAAAGAAATAGAATACGATACACCATCAAACCTCTTTAGCAATTAAAATTCCAAGAAAACCAGGAACAGAGCAAATACTCAGAAAATAAAGAACAAAAAGGAGCAATTAATGTGCACTCTCTTCATCAATGAATCCTCAATGTTTTGTGTCACCGTGTGATTACATAGTCTTGGAGATGTGCCCCTGAACAAGCTTGAGAAAAAATAATTCTGGAGAGTAAAGTCAATCACATTACCTTTTACCAGGGCAAAGTGATTTTGGACAGCGTAACTTTGGCAGTATTTTGGCATTGAATGAAGTGAAGTTGAAGGCAAGGAGGTATATATTGTACTATTTCCATGTGAAAATCAGTTTCACTAAAGGACAGGTAGGAGAAACTCATTCCCTCATTTACCTTGACATTGTGTTTATTCATGATCCAAGTGCTATGAATAGTCACTTAAAACCCTCTTATGACAATCCCAGACTGATACTCTCATCTTTAGCAGAGATTTTGTTTTGTTTTATTTGGAGGGGGGGGGGTAATTTTAATTTGTTTTTTTTTCCCAAGGAGCAAAAATCTTATTAAAGTACTAACAGCAGGCTAAATCCATAACGATTTTTAGTAAAGAAAAGGAATTTGGGCAATTAGCAAGGGGCCTAAAGTGTCATTAAAGAGAAAGATGCCATTAACAGGGAGACTCTGTTAAAGGAAAGCCTCCATTAAGGCATGGAAAGTGAGGGATTGCTACATATTGTTTAGGGGAAAAAAAAAATTGTTAATGAATATCTTAGTATTTGCCTCCAGGTGGAGCTATAGGGAACAACAAAACACCCTTTCATTCCATTTCAGATGGAATACTCTTCTTTTATATGAGGGGTGATATTATGAACTCTTTGAGAGCTGAATGGTGCTGATGAGAAAATGTAATGTGGGCTAGCAGAAGCAGTCCTATCTAAAAGAAGGAAAAGGGATTGGACCTGCTATCTCATTGCCATGATTTCATGGCATCCTTTGTCAATGTGTCTTCTAATCTTAGAAAGTTGCCTAGAGCATTGAAAGGTTCAACAACTTGTCCAGTTGACAATATGTGCCAAAAGCAGAACTTGAATCCAATTCTTCCTGTCCTCAAGGCCAGCTCTTCCACCATAGTAAACTATTTCTTCATCTAAGCCCAGCTTCTTAAATTATGGGTTCTGATCCCATGTGGTTGTGACTCATTAAATGTGGGGGTCACAAATATGATTTATTATCAGTAATTTTTATGTGTATACCTATTTTATATACCTATATAAAATATAGGTCATATAAAAATTTCTCAGTTAGAAAAGGGGTCATGAGTGGAAAAAGTTTAAGAAGCACTAATCTAAAAATTAATATTTTAATTTTCATATTTAATATTTTTAATTTAATATATTTTTAATTTTAAATATTTTTGTTTAGTGTTTTATTTTTCCCCAGTTTACACGTAAAAAACAATTTTTTACATTTGTTTTTAAAACACTGAATTCTAGATTCTTTCCCTTCCTCCTTTCCCACCTCTCCTTACTGAGAAAGCAAGCAATTTGATATAGTAATATATGTAGCTATTAAAAATATTCCCACAATAGTCATATTGTAAAAGAAACCTTAGACCAAAAAAAATCTCAAGAAAAATAAGGAAAGTAAAAAACTCCTCCAATTTGTATTCAGACAACATCAATTCTTTCTCTGGGGATGCATAGCATTTATATTACTGAGAATAGCCAAGTCATTCATAGCTGATCATCTCATAATATTGCTATTACATTGTACGTGGTACATTTCACTCTGCATCAGCTTGTGGAAGTCTTTTCCAGTTTTTCTGAGAGTATCCTGTTCATCATTTCTTATGGCACAATAGTATTCCGTCATAACCACATATCACAGTTTGTCCAGCCACTCCCCAAATGATAGGCATCCCTCAATTTCCAATTTTTGTCCCAGAAAAGAGCTGCTATACATATTTTTGTACATATAGGCCCTTTTTCTTTTTGTTTATTATCTCTTTTGGAATATAGACTTAATGATATTACTAGATTAAAGGGTATGCATGATTTTCTAGTCCTTTGCTCATAGTTTCAAATTGCACTAGAGAATGGCTGAATCAGTTCACAATTTCACCAACAATGCATTAATGTCTCTTTTCTCCCATATGCCCTCCACTATTTGTTATTTTTCTTTTATGTTTTATTAGCCAATCTAATAGAAATGACCTCAGAATTGTTTTAATTTACATTTCTCCAATCAATAGTAAGTTAGAGCATGTTTTTCATATAGCTATAGATAGTTTTGGTTATTGATCTGAAAACTGTTCCTATCTTTTTATCATTCATCAATTGAAGAATGGCTCTTATTCTTATAGATTTGACTCTATTCTCTATATGTTTGAGAAATGAAGTTTTATCAAAAATTGCTTCAATTTTTCTCATAATTATTATTGTTAACTGGTTCTTTATGAAGTGTCTGTGAATTTGTTTTTCTTTATGTTTTAAAATTGCATTTTAATATATTATTTTCTTTTGTAAACCTAAGTATTTTATTTTATATTTGTAAAATGTTAATCTGAGAAAGGTACAAAGGTTCCAACTCTGTAAGCCAAGGGATTTATGACAACAAAAAAAAGATAAAGAAACTTTGATCTAAAAGAAACATATAGTTTTATATGTCATAATGCTAGGTCACATTATGTATTAAATTCCTAGGAATCATATCATCTTGTGGGTCATATTCTCAATGAGCACAACTAAGATAATACATCTGAAAACTGTGTAATTATATTGTCCAACTTGGTTCTTGAAGAGATGAAAAATGTATTCT